>NW_024096849.1:475000-667500 GCF_016545835.1 Crotalus tigris
TTACATCTTCTCTTCTCTTCTCTTCTCTTCCCTTCCCTTCCCTTCTCTTCTCTTCTCTTCTAATTCTCTTCTCTTCTATTCTATTACATCTTCTCTTCTCTTCTTTTCCTATTCTATTCTATTCTATTCTATTCTATTCTATTCTATTACATCTTCTCTTCTCTTCTCTTCTCTTCCCTTCCCTTCTCTTCTCTTCTCTTCTAATTCTCTTCTCTTCTATTCTATTACATCTTCTCTTCTCTTCTCTTCTTTTCCTATTCTATTCTATTCTATTCTATTACATCTTCTCTTCTCTTCTTTTCTAATTCTATTCTATTCTATTCTATTCTATTCTATTCTATTCTATTACATCTTCTCTTCTCTTCTCTTCTCTTCTTTTCTAATTCTATTCTATTCTATTCTATTCTATTCTATTCTATTCTATTCTATTCTATTCTATTCCATCTTCCTCTTCTCTTCTCTTCTCTTCTCCCAAAGCAAGAACTCTGGGTTGATTCCTTCGAAGGAGACACATTTTTTTTATTTTTCTGGCCAGTCCGTGATATTCTCTGGAGTCTTCTCCAACATTAAAGTTCAAAAGCATCGAATGCTCTTTTGATCCTGATTCTTCAAAGTCCACTTCTCACTTCGAAAAAAGGATCACAGGGGGAGCCATCACCTGCTCGCTTCTGTAGGTGTAGACGCATCGTGGTACCTGAATATCAGTGGCTTAAGATTCATATTTAAATATTGAAGGTATTTTTTGAAAGGAATGGAAACCTGGCTTGAATTTTTTTTAAAAAATCCCCGACTGGGAAAAACTGCAAAGCCGCAAATAGCGTTTCATTAGTGTTTTTAATATTTATGTCATCCTTTCAGAATGTTGAGAGCAGAATACATTGCCTGTTCAGTTTGGAAATATCAGTGAAACTTCAATAATAAAATTTAATTAATCCATCATAAGGGATTTTATTTAGGTTTTCTCTTTCAAGAGAGAGAACGCTTGGAATTTCCTGTCTCATTCAAATCTGAAATATTCTGTGTCATCTATAAAGCAGGCCTACAAACTCAGCCAATGGAAGCTTTACAATATTGCAATATTTGCAATACAGGGGAGGTCGATCCAACCCCCTGTTCAAGGAGATCTTCTACCCTTTCAGACAAGCTGTCCAGTCTCTTTTTAAAAACCTCCAGTGATGGAGCACTCACAACTTCTGGAGGCAAGCTGTTCCACTGGTTAATTGTCCTCAACGCTAGGAAGTTTCTCCTTAATTCCAGGTTGCTTCTCTCCTTAATTAATCTCCATCCATTGTTGCATGTCTTGCCTTCTGGTGCTTTGGAAAATAATTTGATCCCCCTCCTCTTTGTGGCAGCCCCTCAAATACTGGAATACTACTATCATGTCTCCCCTTAGTCCTTCTTTTCTCTAGACTACCCAAACCCAAACACTAAGAACAATTAACCAGTGGAACAACCTGCCTCCAGAAGCTGTGAATGCTCCAACACTGGAAGTTTTTAAGAAGAGACTGGACAGCCATTTGTCTGGAATGGTGTAGGGTTTCCTGCCTGAGCAGGGGGTTGGACTAGATGACCTCCAAGATCCCTTCCAACTTTATTATTATTATTATTATTATTATTATTATTATTATTATCGATCATCGCACAGTCAGCCAGATGTTCAGACTGGATTTGGCATTTTGTCTACCTATCGAGTCCTTACCCAGGACCTGGGATAGGCAGATGTGGATGTTTGATGGTATTACAGATATCGTCGCAGGATGGAAGCAGTTCCTAATAAGGCCGCCTTTTGCAATTGACTAATAGCGAATTTGTCAATGCCAATGGTGTTCAAGTGGTGCTCCAGTTGTTTTGGGATTGCACCCAAGGAGCCTATGACTATTGGTACTACCCTTGCTTGCTTTTGCCACAGTCTTTCTATTTCTATTTGTAGGTCTTTGTATTTTGTTATCTTCTCCAGTTCTTTCTCTTCTATTCTGCTATCTCCAGGCACTGCCACGTCCACTATCCAGACTTTTTTGTCTTTCTTATCGACAATTGTTAAGTCTGGGGTGTTATGTTGCAGGTGCTTGTCTGTTTGAATTCTGAAGTCCCAGAGCAGTTTAATTTTATCATTTTCTATGACTTTCTCTATTTTATGATCCCACCAGTTTTTGCTTACAGGCAAATGATATTTTTTGCAGATCTTCCAATGCACCATTGTTGCTACTTTGTCATGCCGCTGCTTGTAATCAGTTTGTGCAATCTTCTTGCAACAGCTTACCAAGTGGTCCACTGTTTCTTCAGCTTCTTTGCATAGGCGGCACTTACTGTCTGTTGCTGTCTTCTCAATTTTGACTTTGTATGCATTTGTCCTTAAGGCTTGGTCTTGTGCAGCCAGAATTAGTCCCTCGGTCTCTTTCTTCAATTTTCCTGTTCTTAGCCATTGCCAGGTTTTATTATTATCTGCTTTCCCAGCTATTTTTTTCATGTATTGGCCATGTAGTGCTTTGTCTTCCCATGCCTCTATTCTGTTCTTCATTTGGTCTTTCTTGTAGGCCAGTTTGGTCTCTCCAGTAGTTAGTAAGCCTTCCTGATATACTAATTTCAGTGCATCTTCATCATTGTTCTTCAGATATTCTTCCAAAGCCATTTTTTCTTCTTCAACCATCTGATGTACTTGTAGCATTCCACGCCCACCTATTTGCCTTGGTAGATAAAGTCTATCAATGTCACTGCGTGGATGAAGGGCATGATTCATTGTCATTATTTTTCTGGTCTGCCTATCCATTGCTTTTAGTTCTGCTTGAGTCCAGTCCACTATTCCAGCTGTGTACCTAATGACTGGGATTGCCCAGGTGTTGATTGCCTTTATGGTATTTCCTCCATTGAGTTTGGATTTTAAGATCTTCTTCACTCTCTTGATGTATTCACCTCTAATCTTTTTCTTGACTTCAGTGTGCTTGATGTTGTCAGCTTGAAGGATACCCAAGTATTTGTAGTACTCTTCCTCATCCAGACTCTTAATGTTATTTTCGTGGGGCATCTTGATTCCTTCAGTTTTCATTTTTTCCTTGTTTGATAGTAAGTGTGGCACATTTGTCCAAGCCAAACTCCATTACAATATCTTGGCTATATATACGGACAGTGTTGAGCAGCGATTCTATTTCAGATGATGTTTTTCCATACAGCTTCAGATCATCCATATAAAGGAGGTGGGATAGTCTGGCAGATGTTTTTGATGTTTGATAGCCATGTCCTGAGTTATTCAGTATTGTTGACAGAGGAAACAGTGCAATAACAAATAGTAATGGTGATAATGAATCTCCTTGAAATATTCCTCTCTTGATATTAACCTCTCCCAGCCTCTCACCATTGATCTGCAACTGTGTCTTCCATTGTGCCATCGATCTTTGCACAAATTTTCTGATGTTTCTACTGACTCCTGTTATTTCTAGGCACTTTATTATCCAATCATGTGGCAGAGAGTCAAATGCCTTTTTGTAGTCAATCCATGCAACATTCAGGTTGGTCTTCCTTCTCTTGCAGTTTTCCAAGATCATTTTGTCTATTAGGAGTTGATCTTTTGTTCCTCTGCTATTGGGGCGGTTTCCTTTCTGCTCAGGTGGAAAGAGATTGTTTTCAACTAGATGCTGTTGTACTGCATCAGCTACTACACCAGTTAGTAATTTGAAAGTTGTTGGTAAGCAGGTAATTGGCCTGTAGTTACCTGGTGTTGCCCCTTTTGCTGGATTTTTCATTATTAGGTAGGTTTTCCCAGTTGTTAGCCACTTTTCAATTTCTCCTCCTTGTAGTATATTGTTGAACTGTTGGCAATGAGTGGGTGTATAACAGTTAGATGTTTCAACCAAAACCCATGCAGTTCATCTTCACCTGGTGCTGACCAATTTTTGATTTTCTTTGCTCTTTTTTCTACCATTTTTGTTGTTATTACTAGTTCTTTCATTTCAACTTCTGTTTTATTTGCATCCACCTCTTTTAACCAAGCCGCATCCTTGTTGTATTTCTTTGGGTTATCCCATATCTGCTTCCAGAACTGCACTGTTTCTTCCTTGTCAGGTACTGACTGATTCTTGCAGTTTCTCCATTGATGGATTGGTAGAAACGTTTCTGATTGGATTGAAATTGGAGGTTCTGCCTATAGTTTGCAATTCGAGCTTCATATCTACTGATTTTCCTGGCTATAGCTGTTATTTGTTGCTTTATTATTTCCAGTGCTTCCTTGATCTTCCTTGTTTCTAAGTGGTATTTCTTGATTAGGTATTCTTTGGTCTTCTTGTTCTTCAGCTTCTTTTCTTTCATCTGTTCTAGCTTGCTTGCATGTGATCTTAACTTGCTGATCTTATTTTCTAGTCTAACCTTCCATTTTTCTGGTGCACTGTTTGTTTGTTTTTCTTCTTTGTTGATTTTGCATCCCAGGTATTCTGTTATAACTGCAGCTGTGCTGTACATTAGTTGGTTTGTTTCTTGCAATGAATTGGTGCTTATACTTGATATTGCAATATTTGCATCTTTTAATGCTTGTGCTAGCTGTTTCTTTGGAACAAGCTTCAATGCAGGTAGCCTTATTCTGTTGTTTTTGTGCTGTTCTAGATGCTCAGTTATTCTTTGTTTCAATTCTTTTATTTCTTTAGTTAGAGGGTTTTGTTCTTCCTGAGGTAGAGGTGCCTGGTTTCCAAATGAGAACAGTTGTATATCTCTGCTAGATTCCTTCACTGCCAACTCCCCCTGGTTTGCCTCTACATTCTGAATTACTTCTGGTAAGGCTTTGATTTCTTTGCCCTGGGTAAACCTTTGCAGTTCGTCCAATTCTGTTTCTGTGAATACTTTATTTCGTGTTATAAATCGGCGTTGATCTGCTAGTCTCTGTTCTGTTATTTCTGATTCTGGATGTTGTTCTTTCCAGAACTGGTGCATTCGTTTTAGATATCCTCTTCTTGTTGGACTTGATCTGTAGTAACAGATCATTATTTCTTTGTTTTCCATCACTGTGTATCTGCGACGGGTAAACACCTTTTCTTCCAGTAGTTCTGCAGCTGCTGGCCCTGGTTGCTCAGCCAACAGTCCTGAGTCCTGTAACCCATTTTTCACCAGATATCCAGGAACTCCAATATCTAGTGCGGACCTTGTTAACCCGGGCGACGTCCGAGCCGGTATGGCATTCTGAAATTTACGTCTCACCATATTTTTTATGGGAGAGACACTCTTTGTCTGACTCCTCTGATGAGACCTGTCCAGTATGGTTGAACCTCTGGCATAGCTCTCATCTTCCTCAGAGTACACAAGCCCCACAACCACGTCAAGGTAGTGCCTCACTGGGGGTTATTATTATTATTATTATTATTATTATTATTATTATTATTATTATTATTGATCATCGCACAGTCAGCCAGATGTTCAGACTGGATTTGGCATTTTGTCTACCTATCGAATCCTTACCCAGGACCTGGGATAGGCAGATGTGGATGTTTGATGGTATTACAGATATCGTCGCAGGATGGAAGCAGTTCCTAGTAAGGCCGCCTTTTGCAATTGACTAATAGCGAATTTGTCAATGCCAATGGTGTTCAAGTGGTGCTCCAGTTGTTTTGGGATTGCACCCAAGGAGCCTATTACTATTGGTACTACCCTTGCTTGCTTTTGCCACAGTCTTTCTATTTCTATTTGTAGGTCTTTTTATTTTGTTATCTTCTCCAGTTCTTTCTTGTCTATTCTGCTGTCTCCAGGCACTGCCACGTCCACTATCCAGCCTTTTTGTCTTTCTTATCGACAATTGTTAAGTCTGGGGTGTTATGTTGCAGGTGCTTGTCTGTTTGAATTCTGAAGTCTCAGAGCAGTTTAATTTTATCATTTCCTATGACATTATTATTATTATTATTATTATTATTATTATTATTATTAACAACCCTGCAACCATTCTTCATATGTTTTAGTCTCCAGGCCCTTAATCATCTTAGTTGCTCTTCTCTGCACTTTTTCCAAAGTCTCGACCTCTTATTTGTAATGTGGTGACCAAAACTGGATGCAGTATTTCATCATAACATTTAGGTTATGATCAAGCTAAGCAATTAATTATTCAAAGAATAAGGGATATGGAATTCCAGACTGCAGGTAACAAGATTCCCCAACAGGATACAATTTGGATAAACAGAGGTACATGGGAATCAGAGAGTTATTTGCTAAATGTAACTATGTGCTAAATCACATTCTATAAAGCAGGATTTAACATTTTCAAACTTCAATTTCTTTAGTAAAATCCTTGCAATTCAGTTGCATTTGTCTGTGTGGTAATGACAAAGTAAAAGTCATCTCACTGCGCTGTAAATGTAATCGAGACACGAGGTCAATCTACATTGTGTTCCTTAACAGATAAATTCTCTGGGAGGTGAGATAAAATTTGTATGAGCCTTCTGCTCCAGGACTTAAAACTATTTATTACATGTGCAGTAGCTAAATTTTATCCTACTGCCCTGAAAATGAGATATAATTGGTGCAAAGATGTCAGTACCTTTCCTTTAAATATTATTTTTGCTTTGATACATAAATTGTGAGGACATATATGGTTTTTATTTTACACCTATTCATGTTTTAGATTTATATCCACCCGTGCAACTGCATTAACATAGTAATAGAACGTTAAACTGTTATAATATGATTTATTTTTTCTGATTGTTCATATATTATTATATTGATTTGCTCTACTTTTGTTCTTTTAAATTTTCTGGCCATTGACCGAATAAATATTATTGATGGAGCGAGTGTATCAAACAGTGTTTGGTCCTCCAGTGTTGTAAATTAAAATATAACCAACTTCAGCCTCTCAGCAGCTCTGGAAATAGCAAGGAGAGTATAAAACATCAGGTGGCGCAGCAGTTAGAGTGCAGTACTGCAGGCCACTTTAGCTGACTGTGTTCAGCAGGTCAGCGGTTCAAATCTCACCAGCTCAAGGTTGACTCAGCCTTCCATCCTTCCGGGGTAGGTAAAATGAGGACCCAGATTGTTGGGGTCAATGTAAATATATATATACATTGCTTACTGGTGTACACCGCTTAGAGAGTGCTTGCACTTAAAGCGGTATATAAGTCTCATAAATAAATAAATAAATAAATTATGTGCACATTAAGCAAACAATGTAAGTTGCACATTATATCCTATTGCCTCTGTTGTGCAATGCAGTCATGAAGCATGTGATGTCTTCATAGTTGCCACCAAACATACATATATATATGAGAACTGTAAGAGTATGACAGCCAGTTGTGACTAGTGGTTAAGGCACCAGGTTAGAAAGTAGGAGATCATGAGTTCTAGTCCCGCCTTAGGCATGAAAGTCGGCTGGATGACTTTGGGCCAATCACCAGGAGGCAGTGAGTTCTAGTCCTGCCTTAGGCATGAAAGCCAGCTGGGTGATTTTGGGCCAATCACCAGGAGGTGGTGAGTTCTAGTCCCACCTTAGGCATGAAAGCTAGCTGGGTGACTGGCCAATCATGAGGAGACATGAGTTCTAGTCCCGCTTTAGGAATGAAAGCTAGCTGGGTGACTGGCCAATCATGAGCAGACATGAGTTCTAGTCCCACCTTAGGCATGAAAGTCGGCTGGGTGATTTTGGGCCAATCACCAGGAGGTGGTGAGTTCTAGTCCTGCCTTAGGCATGAAAGCCAGCTGGGTGACTGGCCAATCATGAGGAGATATGAGTTCTAGTCCCGCCTTAGGCATGAAAGCCAGCTGGGTGATTTTGGGCCAATCACCAGGAGGTGGTGAGTTCTAGTCCCACTTTAGGCATGAAAGCTAGCTGGGTGACTGACCAATCATGAGGAGACATGAGTTCTAGTCCCGCTTTATGCATGAAAGCTGGCTGGGTGACTTTGGGCCAATCACCAGGAGGCAGCGAGTTCTAGTCCTGCCTTAGGCATGAAAGCCAGCTGGGTGACTTTGGCTAATCATGAGGAGACGGTGAGTTCTACTCCTGCTTTAAGAATGATATCCCACTGGATGACTTTGGGTCAATCAACCAAGAGATGGTGAGATCTAGTTCCTCCGTAGGCATAAAGCAGGCGGGTGGACCTTGGGCCAGTCACTCTCTCTTTCAGCCCAACCTACCTCACAGGGTTGTTGTGGGGAAAAAAAGGAGAAGGAGGGTGTGTTGGATATGTTCACCGCCTTGAGTGAGGGGAATTTAGATCTTGGCATGATGTCATGGTTCCAACTAATGAAACACTTCAAAGAATTTCCAGGCATTGTTTACCCTAAAAAGTCTTTATTCATGCAACAACATGTTGGCAGGGCATGGATGGATGCCAAGATCTAAATTCCCCTCCCCTGAGCACATAATATTCCAGCCTACTCCCCTCCTCTTATTTACAGTCATAAATCACTTTCTCCAATCAGTTTGAAGGCCAAAGGTTCTCTTCCATTTTGCAGCCTGCCAATTCCTTATATCACTAATCCCCCCCACACATTCTTTCTCCTCCCCTCCCAGCATCATTTAAGTTAACTCTAAAAATACCACACAGCTCTGCATATTTTGCCAGAGCAAGAACATGCAATGTTAGCAGCGTTGACATAAAAATAATAAGGGAAGTTTCTCCTTAGTTCTAGGTTGCTTCTCTCCTTGGTGAGTTTCCATCCATTGCTTCTTGTCCTGTCTTCAGGAGCTTTGGAGAATAGCTTGACTCCCTCTTCTTTGGGGCAGCCCCTGAGATATTGGAACACTGCTATCCTGTCCCCCCTCGTCCTTCTCTTCATTAAACTAGACATACCCAATTCCAGCAGCCGTTCTTCATATGTTTTAGCCTCCAGGCCTTTAATCGTCTTAATTGCTCTTCTCCGCATTTTTCTTCCAAAGTCTCCAAAGGTGTTAGGTTCCCCCCCCCCCAAGGTGTTTGTTTTTCTGCTGGCAGCCAATTTTTCTTCAGGAACTCACTTATAACCCTCTTAACATAACTGTAGATCAGGTATCTGCAGTTACCCTTAGCAACACTCTGAGCTTTTTCTATCTTTTTTTTCCCCATCTATAAAATTTCCCATGGAGAAAGAGAATAGCTTGTACTGGTTGCCTGTTCAAAATCTAGTCCACCCTAGAGGGAATTCAGTACATTTCAGTTGAGGTGCAGCTGCAGAATCCTAACATGATACAATAATAATTTCAACCAACCTACCCAGTGGTGGGATTCAGGCTTAAGATACAGGAGGATCTGGACAGACTTGAACACAAAATGAAATTCATTGGTGAAAAAAGTAAGGTTCTACATTTAGGCAAAAAAACAAAAAAACAAAACCCAAATGTACAGCTATAGTATAGGGGGTACCTTGCTCAATAGTAGTAACTGTGAGAGGGATCTCGGAGTCCTAGTGGACGATCCCTTAAATAGGAGCCAGCCTTGTGCTGCAGTTGCCAAAAAAGCCAACACAGTGCTAGGCTGCATTAACAGAGGGATAGAATCAAGATCACGCAAAGTGTTAATACCACTTTACAAGGCCTTGGTAAGGCCACACTTGGAATACTGCATCCAGTTTTGGTCACCACGGTGTAAAAAAGACATTGAGACTCTAGAAAGAGGGCAGAGAAGAGCAACAAAGATGATTAGGGGCCTGGAGGCTAAAACATATAAGGAACGGTGGCTGGAATTGGGGACGTCTAGTTTAACGAAGAGAAGGACGAGGGGGGACATGATAGCAGTCTTCCAGTATCTCAGGAGCTGCCCCAAAGAAGAGGGAGTCAAGCTATTCTCCAAAGCACCTGAAGGCAGGATGAGAAGCAACGGATGGAAACTAACAAAGGAGAGAAGCAACCTAGAACTAAGGAGAAACTTCCTGACAGTGAGAACAATTAATCAGTGGAACAACCTGCCTCCAGAAACGGTGAATGCTCCAACACTGGAAGTTTTAAAGAAGAGACTGGACAGCCATTTGTGCGAAATGGTATAGGGTTTCCTGCTTGAGCAGGGGGTTGGACTAGATGACCTCCAAGGTCCCTTCCAACTTTTATTATTATTATTATTATTATTGTTGTTGTTGTTGTTGTTGTTGTTGTTGTTGTTGTTGTTGTTATTTCCAGACAATATTCTCCCTGCAAGCCCCTCCATTGTAAAATTCCACTTCCTGTTCTTTCCTGCTAAATATTTTCAAATTTTTCAGCACCAGCTTAAGACGCATTTGCGTCTTCCGGCTTTTTACATTAAACTCGCTTTTGCTGTTTTTCAGACCTGGTTCAGTCCAAACTATTTTGGTGGGATCACTTCTAAGCCCTCAAAGCCTTCAGCACGTTCCATTTAGAGCCTTTTTATTGCATTCTTTGTTTCCAAACCCTTTTACTTTATTGGAAATTGCTTGCTGCTGATCCTGCCTTGGCGAGTTGTCGGGGTGCGAGTGTGTGAAATAGCATTAAGCAAGTGAATATTCTAATAAATTGGAATTAAAAAGCCCCTTCGGGGCTAATGCCACCAATTGTCTGGCAGGATTGAGAAAGGGCCATGTAGAAACCACTCAATAAATTGTCTTCCTACTGTCTGACACAGGCAAATGTACAGTAGTGACCAAAATTGTGGAAACCTTTTGGGAAAAGTGAAGCACAACTTGCTCAGGTTGATCTCAGGTAGCTCTCCTTCCTCTGATTGTAGCCAATGAACACGAGTGTTTAGAGAGCTAATCGGGTGTCATCTTGTTTTGGCCATGAGCCAATCAGATCACAGTAGGATCCAGTTGATGTCCTGTATTGAAGCTGAGAGGAAGACATTTGTCAGTGTGTTGTGTGAGGGCTATCCAGTTGGCTGTTTTGTGTGTGTGTGTGTGTTCTTTCATTTAGTGAGCTTGTAAAAAGTAATAAAATTAAAGTCACGGTGCAAAGAGTTGACTGGTTGCCCAGAAAGCGATGTAAAATAGTATTATCAAGTGAACAAGGCTACAGTTATAAAAAAAATTAGAAGAAAAATTGGTGGAAACTTAACCAAAGCTGGCATTTCTACTGTACACTTTCCCCCCCAAAAGGTTTCCACAATTTTGGCCCCTGCTGAACAATGTGTATAATACAATAGTATTAAAGGGCTAAATCATTTTCCAAAGAAAGTTTATTATTTTTTTTTCTCCTAGGGACCATAATTTTTGAGCCCATTAAAGAAGGGTCTTCCTTGCCTTTAGCGCCAAGTGTTCATTAAGTTTTATTCTACCAACTTGTTCATTTTTATGGAGTCATGTGGCTCCACAGGGTGTTCTTTGCAATTTTGCAAACAAAGGAGAAAAAAAAAAGATTTAATCTGTATATTTCTCCATCTTTTATATGAGAAAGAAAGAGAAGGAAGGGATATTTAAATCTGGATTAGTTGTACATGAGGTTCACCCTTGTGTCTGGCCCTTAATAAGAGCAATGCTAGCATGATTATAATTACTGTATTGTAAAAGTAATCATAGTTGCTCCTAGGATAACCCTATTTATAAACCTGAGGTTGTAATTATACTTATCAAGATGAGATTATTCTTAAAAGGGAAAATTAACATTAGCACATAATCAGTGGCTTTATGGGGGTGCACCAAGGATGCACATACGTATCACTTACAACCACAATTGAATCCAAGATACCTGTTGCTAAGTGAGACACTTGTTAAGTAAATTTTGCCCCCTTTTACGACCTTTTTCACCAGGGTTGTTAAATTAATCACTGCAGGTGTTAAATTAAGAGCACAGTTGTTAAGGGAATGTGGCTTCCCCATTGAAGGATGCAAAGGGACTAGAACTCACAGTCTCCTGGCGACTAGCCCAAAGTCACCCAGGCAGCTTTCATGATTCAGGAGGCACTAGAATTCACCGTCTCCAGCTGATTGGCCCAAAGTCATCCAGCCAGCATTCATGTCGAAGGTGTAACTGTCCAATGAAATGAGTTTCAAGGTAGAGAAGAAACCTGGAATTAAGGAGAAAGTTCCTAACAGTGAGGACAATCAACCAGTGGAACAGCTTGCCACCAGAAATCGTGGGTGCTCCATCACTGGAGGTTTTTAAGAAGAGACTGGACAGTCACTTGTCTGAGATGGTAAAGGTTCTCCTACTTGATCAGGGGGCTGGACTAGAAGACCTCCAAGGTCCCTTCCAGCTCTATTCTATTCTATTCTATTCTATTCTATTCTATTCTATTCTATTCTATTCTATTCTATTCTATTCTATTCTAATTCTTTCCTATTGTTATTCCAATTCTATTCTATTCTATATAAATATTAAAAAATCCCTTAAGAACAATCTGAAAACTCTCACTGTTTTCTTTCTATTATTTCACCACTCGAGATATATAAATTCCTTTTTTCCCTCCCTTTCCCTCTCCCTCTTCCTTTCCTTTCCTTTCCATTCCTTTCCTTTCCTTTCCTTTCCTTTCCTTTCCTTTCCTTTCCTTTCCTTTCCTTTCCTTTCCTTTCCATTCCTTTCCTTTCCATTCCTTCCCTTCCCTCCTCTCCTCTCCTCTCTCCTCTCCTCTCCTCTCCTTCCCTTCCCGTAGTAGTAGTAGTAGTAGTAGTAGTAGTAGTAGTAGTAGTAGTAGTAGAAGTAAAGTTGGAAGGGACCTTGGAGGTCATCTAATCCAACCCCCTGCTCAGGCAAGAAACTCTATATCATTTCGGACAAATGGCTGTCCAGTTTCTTCTTAAAAACTTCCAGTGTTGGAGCATTCATAGCTTCTGGAGGCAGGTAGTTCCACTGGTTAATTGTTAATTGTTAATTGTCAGGAAATTTCTCCTTAGTTCCAGGTTGCTTCTCCCCTTGATTAGTTTCCATCCGCTGCTTCTTCTCCTGCCTTCAGGTGCTTTGGAGAACAGCTTGACTCCCTCTTCTTTGGGGCAGCCCCTGAGATACTGGAAGACTGCTATCATGTCCTCCCTCATCCTTCTCTTTATTAAACTAGACAGACCCAATTCCAGCAACCGTTCCTTATATGTTTTAGCCTTCTTTTTCCTTTCCTTTCCTTTCCTTTCCTTTCCTTTCCCTTCCCTCCTCTCCTCTCCTCTCCTCTCTTTCTGTTCCTCTCCTTTCCTTTCCTTTGCCCCCTTGCAAAACCACCAGCATTCATTCTGATCTGCAGCAACGGTCTTGTGAAACCATTTTTGTACCTTTATGAATTCCTGTGTAATATTTTATTGACATCAGCCCCAGCTGGGATCTCGCGTGGCTTCCTGATCGCCAGGCACAAGGGCCAAGTGGTATCCTGCAAACCTCGATTTTGTCACATAACTGATTACATTTTCCAGCTGTGTCTCTGGTGCCACATTCCTTGGTAATTGAATTATACTAAAATGGCTACTGGGAAGAAGCGCTAATTTAGCGGAATGGCACAAAGGACATCCAGATAACTGAGGCTTAAAAAACAGTTCGGCGGAAACACAAAAATCCTCCAGCTAGAAAAGAAGGACTTAGAGCAGTGGTTCTCAACCTGTGGGTCGGGACCCCATTTGGGGTCGAACGACCATTTCACGGGGGTCGCCAAACAACGCAGTCCACCATTTTTTTCCCCTTTTCCTTAGCTGTGCTACGCCCTTTTATTCTATTGGCTTTTGAAAGCCAATAGAATAGACTCTCTTGAATAGAGTCTAATTCTATTTGCTTTCAAAAGCCAATAGGAATTGTCCAGGCTGTCTCTGCCCTGCTGAGCCCGCCAAAAGTCCCATTCTGCAAACGGTGCTGCACCAGTTGAGTAGTCCTCGACTTACGACCGGTTGGGGGTCGCGGCATTAAAAAGGTTGAGAACCACTGACTTAGAGTCTTAGAGGAATCAGACCACCTCGTATTAGAGGAAGCTTGGAAGTGCAAAGTGGGTTACAGTTAGGTAGAATTTAAGCTGAATCCAAAGGAAGAAAGAATCTTGCATTAAGGTGGCTTGTTTACAACGTATCAAAGCCAAAACAGGCTGAGAATACAATCCAGCTTGATTGCACCACTTTGGAACATTTTAGATTGTTGGATTTCTGCAGACCAAATTTCCCTTCTTTAAAACATTCAGTATGAATTACAGCCGTGGCCAAAATGGTAGAAACCTTTTGGGAAAAGTGTACAGTAGAAGTGACACCTTTGGTTAAGTTTCCACCCATTTTTCTTCTCATTTCTTCATAACTGTCGCCTTGTTCACTTGATAATACTATTTTACATCGCTTTCTGGGCGACCAGTCAACTCTTTGCACCGTGACTTTAATTTTATGACGTTTTGCAAGCTCACGAAATGAACGGACACAAAAAAACCCAGCCAACTTGATAGCCATCACACAACACACTGACAAATGTCCTCCTCTCAACTTCAATACATGAGATCAATAACTGAATCCCACTGTGATTTGATTAGCTCATTGCCAAAACAAGATGACACCCAATTGGCTCTCCAAACACTCGTGCTCATTGGCTACCATCAGATGAAGGAAAACCACCTGATATCAACCTAAGCAAGTTGTGCTTCCTTTTTCTGGTTCTTTGGCTGTAACTTTTCATAGAACACAGTACAGAGAATTGAACAAACTTGGTTGCATTACGTTCTTGATTAAATTATCTTCCCATGGATATATAATCTTATGGTACTGCTCCCAAAAAAAAAGTGGTGTTATTAGCCATCAAACCTCAAAAATACACTTTTCCCAAAAGGTTTCCACAATGTTGGCCACTACTGTATGTATGGAAGAGGGTGCAATGGTTTCCTTCCAAAGAAATGAAGAAACCATGGTTTCGCATGGTAGCTTCACGGTTCCAGAGAGAACGTCTCCTTTCTCCAATCAGGTTGATAATAGGCAATAGAAAGATCAGCTCCAGACTTCCGGTCCTGCGCAGCAGCACAGCAGTTGAGGGATTCGGGGCTCCGTGTTCTTCGGCTGAGTTTCTTTCTGTTAAGCAGTGTTTCTCAACCTTGACCATTTTAAGGCATGTGGACTTCAACTCCCAGAATTCCACAGCCAGCATTGCTGGCTGTGGAATTCTGGGAGTTGAAGTCCACATGCCTTAAAATGGTCAAGGTTGAGAAACACTGTGTTAGGGGACCCTAAATGGGCTAGAAGGTGCCCCGAAGCTCAGAAAGCACCAAGAACCCCACAGTCTCCTCCTCCTCCTCCTCCTCCTCCTCCTCCTCCTCCTCCGCCTCCTCCGCCTCCGCCTCCTCCGCCTCCTCTCTGCAAATCCTCTCTCTTCTAGTACTGATGATGTTACCTAGTTAATAATAATAATAAAGTTGGAAGGGACCTTGGAGGTCACTTGTCTGAAATGGTATAGGCTCTCTTGCTTGATCAGGGGGCTGGACTAGAAGACCTCCAAGGTCCCTTCCAGCTCTATTCTATTCTAAAGTGGGAGAGATTATTTAAATAGAAAAAAATAACTAAGAAATGCTGAAGACATCCAAATAATAATAATAATAATAATAGTAGTAGTAGTAGTAGTAGTAGTAGTGGTGGTAGTAGTAGTAGTAGTAGTAGTAATAGTAGTAGTAGTAGTAAACTTGGAAGGGACCTTGGAGGTCATCTAGTCCAACTGCCTGCTCAGGAAGGAAACCTTATACCATTTCGGACAAATGGCTGTCCGGTCTCTTCTTAAAAACTTCCAGTGTTGGAGCATTCACCGCTTCTGGTGGCAGGTTGTTCCACTGGTTAATTGTTCTCACTATCAGGAAGTTTCTCCTTAGTTCTCGGTTGCTTCATTCTTTGGTTAGTTTCCATCCGTTGCTTCTTGTCCTGCCTTCAGGCGTTTTGGAGAATAGCTTGACTCCCTCTTCTTTGGGGCAGCCCCTGAGATATTGGAAGACTGCAATCATGTCCCCCCTCATCCTTCTCTTCATTAAACTAGACACACCCAATTCCAGCAACCATTCCTTGTATGTTTTAGCCTCCAGTCCCCTGATCATCTTTGTTGCTCTTCTCTGTACTCTTTCTAGAGTCTCAACATCTTTTTTACATTGTGGTGACCAAAACTGGATGCCGGATTCCAAGTGTGGCCTTACCAAGGCCGTGTAAAGTGGTATTAACACTTCACCTGATCTTATAATACCTTTATAATAAAGGTACTGAAGTTGACAGTAACTCAACATTTCAGAGGCTGCAGGTTTGCCAGACAGATAAAAGAATGTGGTTACTTAGTTTGTTAAGAGTTATAAAAAGATTAACAAAGATCTATATTAAAAAGTCTACAACAGAGTATTTTTGTCTTTCTGACAATACGAACAATCTGTCTCCATTGAATTATTTATTTCTTAAACAGCATAAAGCAAAAAAAAAATAAGCAATAGGACATTAATCCTGAAATTTAATTTCTCCTGATAGTCCCAGCTATCATAAAAATACCAATGGAATTTCAATCTGTAAACAAATAAATCAGTCTATTAATCTAGTTTCTGTGTGCTGCTATAAGATTAATAATATAAAACAATAATAAAATTAAAAGCAATTAGGTGGTATGTGCATGCATTTATAATTGTAAAATCTGTGTAACTTAGACAAATACATGTATTCTATGCTCTTTGTTCTAAGTAGAGCTTCCTCTAGTTAGGTATAATAAATTGATGTCTTCAGCCTTTCCTAGTTATTTTTTTCCCATTTATATAATCTCTCCCTCTTTAGAATAGAATAGAGCTGGAAGGGACCTTTGAGGTCTTCTAGCCCAGCCCCCTGATCAAGCAGGAGAGCCTATACCAGTGGTTCTCAACCTTCTTAATGCCGCGACCCCCACAACCGGTCGTAAGTCGAGGACTACTAAACTGGTGCAGCACCGTTTGCAGAATGGGACTTTTGGCGGGCTCAGCAGGGCAGAGACAGCCTGGACAATTCCTATTGGCTTTTGAAAGCCAATAGAATTAGACTCGATTCAAGAGAGTCTCTTCTATTGGCTTTCAAAAGCCAATAGAATAAAAGGGAGTAGCACAGCTAAGGAAAAGGGGGGAAAAAATGGCAGACTGTGTTGTTTGGTGACCCCTGTGAAATGGTCGTTCGACCTGTTCCACTGGTTGATTGTTCTCACTGTTAGGAAGTTTCTCCTTAATTCCAGGTTACTTGTCTCTATAGAATAGAATAGAATAGAATAGAATAGAATAGAATAGAATGGAATGGAATGGAATGGAATGGAATGGAATGGAATGGAATAGAATAGAATAGAATAGAATAGAATAGAATAGAAAATCGAAAAGAGAAAATAATCGAAAATCGAAAATAGAACAGAACAGAATAGAATAGAATAGAGCTGGAAGGGACCTTGGAGGTCTTCTAGTCCAGCTCCCTGCTCAAGCAGGAGAACCTACACCATCTCAGACAAGTGACTGTAGCCTTTTCTTAAAAATCTCCAGTAATGGAGCGCCCATGATTTCTGGTGGCAAGCTGTTCCACTGGTTGATTGTCCTCACTGTTAGGAAGTTTCTCCTTAATTCCAGGTTGCTTCTCGAAGAGAAGAGAAGAGAAGAGAAGAGAAGAGAAGAGAAGAGAAGAGAAGAGAAGAGAAGAGAAGAGAAGAGAACTGGAAGGTACCTTGGAGGTCTTCTAGTCCAGCCCCCTGCTCGAGCAGAAGAACCTATGTCCTATACTATATAATAATAATAATAATAATAATAATAATAATAATAATAATAATAATAATAATAATAATAATAATAAGAAGAAGAAGAAGAAGAAGAAGAAGAAGAAGAAGTAAAGCACATGGTGACTGTACTTCTTTGTTTGCTCTGTAGTGCTTTACGTAAAACCAAATTTTTAACAATTGACCCGCTAAGTTAAATGATCTAATCCTACCTCTAAGTGTAATACTGTAAAATATCTAAGAAAATTAAAATGATTGGTTTAAAAAAATTACCACATACATCAAGGGTTGCAGGATCAAAATAGAACTATACCACCTAGTAGGTATAATATAATATATAAGACAGCTATTGGATTCTACTGGCAAACAGGAATATTTAACACAGATAATAGTCAGGATTTTGCATATCATACATTATTAAAGTAGTTGGTAAAAATATTAGTTGCAATTCAGTTCCTTTTCTCATTTTTGTTTATTCAATCATTTAGTTTAGCATGAATAAGATTATGTTCTAATTTTAAAATACTGGAACAGCATTATTGCTGCATAGTAAGGCAACTCAATATAAACATTATTATCCTGATGGTAAGGAAAACAACAGAAGAGATTTGGGAGAGGGTTGTTGTTGTTTTAAGGAAAAGCAAAAATGTAAAATTATAAAGAGAGAGAAGATTCCATTTCCTACACAGAATTGAATGAGGAACTATTTTAGATACACACTAATACCTCATTTTTGCTTGGGATAATGCAAAGGATTTTATTCAGAGGGTGTATGTATGTATGTATGTATGTATGTATGTATGTATGTGTGTATATGTGTGTGTGTATGTATGTATTTTTGTAGATTTTCACAGGTATGCAGGTCTTGGCGTATTCGGGTCTTTTCCCGTGTAAGATTGAGAGTATCTTGGCAACGTTTCGACGAGGTCCCACTCGTCATCTTCAGGCTGGGGTCTTCGGCTTCATGCTTGTGCGAGCAACCACCATCCAGAAGCCAAACCACGATGACATCACCAGCTGCTGAACCTCCCTCTGACCCCCCCCCCACACAAAGCAAACGGACACACGCCATGAACACAGCGCTAGACCGCAAACTCAGAGCCAAACCAAAGCCCGGTATGCTACCTCACAGCCTTCTGCTCTGGACATCACATCACAGAACTCAGGAAGTTACAACGCTAAAGCTCAGGATATTACAACACAGCCAACCACCTAGGATGTTGCAACACAGAACTCAGGATATCACTACACTAGATCCCAGGAGGTCATCACACAACCCATTACCCAGGTCGTTACAACACAAAAGACTAATGGGCACACAGCCAGCACCTCAGCTACTCAGGATGTTACAAAACAGCAGAACAATCCGCAAACAATAACTCCAACACAGCCAACCAATCCACCTACAGCAACTAAGCCAGCACTCCACACATCTTCGCCAATATTTATAGAGAGACAGCAGCTCCGATCACACTTTGCTAGCACAAGCAGGAAGCCGAAGACCCCAGCCTGAAGATGACGAGTGGGACCTCGTTGAAACGTCGCCAAGATACACTAAATAGTGGGAAACACTAAATAAATCGTGGCGGTAATAAAATAGGCGGTATCCAGAATGTCCTTGGTTGGCTTGGGCCCAGTCTTTTTAATATATGGGAGTTTAAGAAATGAGATATCATCTACATCAGTGTTTCTCAATCTTGACAATTTTAAGGCATGAGGACTTCAACTCCCAGAATTCCACAGCCAGCATTGCTGGCTGTGGAATTCTGGGCGTTGAAGTCCACATGCCTTAAAATTGTCAAGGTTGAGAAACACTGATCTACATTAATGTTTCTCAACCTTTGCATTTTAAGAGGAGTGGACTTCAACTCCCAGAATTCCCCAGCCAGCAGAGTGGCTGAGGAATTCCGGGAGTTGAAGTCCACCTCACTGAAACTTCCCAAGGTTGGGAAACACGAAATAAATCATGGCGGTAATAAAATGGGCAGTATCCAGGATGTTTGCGGTAGAACTTCCCCCCAAAAGCTACTAAAATAATCTGATATTATCGTTCTGGAGAACAATGTGATCTCAAGGATCAAAATTCTGTGGAATTTCTGACAATGAAAGAAATCATGAGAGAAGGAAGACACATTTTACCCAAAAGAAAAACATGACATGTTGTTCAACCTAGATTCTTAGACAATGATGGGAGTTCAGGGCAAGTCTGGAGGCGGGAAATTGAAGCTTGTAATTAAATTTGACAGGAATTCAAAATGTTATTTTTACCCTAATGGCAAAAAAGAAAAAGAAAAGAAAGAAAATGAAGTTGAAAAAAACTCCGTCAGGTACAGTCCTGGGAAGAGAACCCAGGAACAAAAATTAGTTAAATGTTTGCCGGTGTCATATTTTTAGTGTGCAAAAGAACAACAGCTGAGTAATTTTCCTGCCTGAGCAGGGGGTTGGACTAGAAGACCTCCAAGGTCCCTTCCAACTTTATGATTATGATTGTGATTAACATTGAATAGAACAGACGTCTATCCATCCATCCGTCCGTCCATTTGTTTGTTTGTTTGTTTGATTTTTTACCCTGCCAGTATTATTTTTACAAATAACTCTAGGTGGCAAAAATATCCTTGTATTTCCCCCACAATCAACAACCCTGTAAGATGCATTGGGCTGAGAGAGAGTGTGTGATGGATGTCTTTCGGCAAATCACCAGGAGACAGTGAGTTCTAGTTCCACCTTAGGCGTGAAAGCCGGCTGGGTGACTTTGGGCCAATCACCAGGAGTCAGTGAATTCTAGTCCCGCCTTAGACATGAAAGCCAGCTGGGTGTCTTTGGGCCAATCACCAGGAGACGGTGAGTTCTAGTCCCGCCTTGGGCATGAAAGCTGGCTGGGTGACTTTGGGCCAATCGCCAGGAGTCAGTGAATTCTAGTCCCGCCTTAGACATGAAAGCCAGCTGGGTGTCTTTGGGCCAATCACCAGGAGACGGTGAGTTCTAGTCCCGCCTTGGGCATGAAAGCTGGCTGGGTGACTTTGGGCCAATCGCCAGGAGACGGTGAGTTCTAGTCCCGCCTTAGGCATGAAAGCTGGCTGGGTGAGTTTGGGCCAATCGCCAGGAGACGGTGAGTTCTAGTCCCACCTTAGGCATGAAAGACGACTGGGTGGCTTTGGGCCAATCACCAGGAGACGGTGAGTTCTAGTCCCGCCTTAGGCATGAAAGACGACTGGGTGGCTTTGGGCCAATCACCAGGAGGCAGTGATTTCTAGTCCCACCTTAAGCATTAAAGCTGGGTGACTTTTGAACAATCACTGGGAGACAATGAGTTCTAGTCCTGGCTTTGGCATGAAAGCCGGCTATGTGACTTCAGGCCAATCACTAGGAGATCATGAGTTCTAGTCCCACCTTGCAGGCCGGCTGGGGGATTTTGGACAAGCCACCAGGAGACGGTGAGTTCTAGTCCTGCCTTAAGCATGAAAGCATAAAAGTCACCATCTCAGAGGTCTAGTCGCCGCTGATTGTTTGACGTGGAGAAAGACAGACTCTTCATCCATCGTCATCTTTCTTCCACTTAAGGCAGTGGTTCTCAACCTTTTTAATGCCGCGACCCCCAACCGGTCGTAAGTCGAGGACTACTCAACCGGTCGTAAGTCGAGGACTACTCAGCTGGTGCAGCACCGTTTGCAGAATGGGACTTTTGGCGGGCTCAGCAGGGCAGAGACAGCCTGGACCATTCCTATTGGCTTTTGAAAGCCAATAGAAGTAGACTCTATTCAAGAGAGTCTATTCTATTGGCTTTCAAAAGCCAATAGAATAAAAGGGAGTAGCACAGCTAAGGAAAAGAGGGGGGAAAATGGCGGACTGCGTTGTTTGGCGACCGCCGTGAAATGGTCGTTCGACCCCAAATGGGGTCCCAACCCACAGGTTGAGAACCGCTGACTTAAGGCCTATCTCCGACACTGAACAAAAATCATTTATTTTTCAACAGCTGCTCTCTTGCCGTTGTTATTTTTATTTTTTTCACCTAATCAACATCTCTGGGCCGAGAGAGCAATTGAACTTCACGCTAATTCTGCTTCAGACAACTTTTCAGGTGCCTCCCCGGCTCCAGTGTTCGTGTGTGGGTAGTCAAAGTGAAGCAACCACAGGTGACAATTATTCTCCCTTTATTTTAAGGCTGATAGTATCTCATCAGCAAGTTCTGAAGTCTCTGGCTGCCAGGCACTCATTAGCCCTCCCTCCCCGATTAAGTTCTCTTCAAATCAATGGGATGTTTTCCCACGGTGGCGGCCTTGCGCTTCCAGATTTTATTTCTGCACGTCGCCACCAAACAAAGGGAGAGTGACGTTTTAACCAGCCTCCCTTTCCAACCGCAGCTAAGTGACAAAGCTACAAGTAGGTGGTTTGTATTTTTAAAAAATGCTGACAAGGTAAAATCTGGGGTGGGGGGGGAGAGAGATAATCTCCGGATTCGGCAACAAAGTTGGAAACGGCGGAAACTCAACTTGACGACGTTCTTGGAGTTTGTCTGAGATAGAGAAAGCTTTCCCAGCTCAGCTCAAGTTCATGCTATTCAGCTAACCAAGCGAGGCCACTTACTGGACGAGCACGTAGTAGGCAGAGAGTTCTCGACTTGCAACCACAGTTGAGCCCACAATTTCAAGTGAAACAGTGGTTAAGTGGAATTAAGTGAGGAAACCCCCTCTCTTGTAGCACTGATGATGTAACCTAGTTGGGTAATGAAACCTCTGCAAGAAAGCAACCTAGGTTGGAGAGCAGCATGGATTCCATAGTTGTCCTCCTCCTCCTCCTCCTCCTCCTCCTCCTATCCACAGCCTCCTTCTCTTCTAGCACAGATGATGTTACGTAGTTGGGTAATGAGACGTCTGCAAGAAAAAAAATGTAGCTCAGAAAGCACTAGGGATCCTGCAGTCTCCTCCTCCTCTTCCTCCTCTTCCTCCTCCTCCTCCTCCTCCTCCTATCCACAGCCCCCTTCTCTTCTAGCACAGATGATGTTACCTAGTTGGGTAATGAGACGTCTGCAAGAAAAAAAATGTCCGGTCCTATTTTTCAACCATACTTTTGGGCTCAGTTACGGTCAAAACCCAAGGACTACTTGTCATTTACCTACTAACCTATTACGTGGTGTATTTCTGCAGGGATTCCGAGGCAAGCTTTCCAGCCTTAATCTCTCAGTATACTTCACATTGTGGCGTTTGTGGTGTTTTGCCTTTATAAATGATTCATTTCTGAACAAATCCCAGATAAGAACACTGGTGTGTATCTTGAATTAGAGCTTTGCAAAACTTTGAAGGGGAGCCTTTTAAACTTTTAAGAAGAGACTGGACAACCCTTTGTCCGAAATGGCATCGGGTTTTCTGCCTGAGCAGGGGGTTGGACTAGATGACCTCCAAGGTCCCTTCCAGCTCTCTTCTCTTCTCTTCTCTTCTCTTCTCTTCTCTTCTCTTCTCTTCTAATTCTTTCTGTTCTATTCTATTCTATTCTATTCTATTCTATTCTATTCCATTCTATTCCATATTTTCTATTCTATTCTATTCCATATTCTCTTCTCTTCTATTTCTATTCTATTCTATTCCATTCTATTCCATATACTCTATTCTATTCCATATATTCTATTCTATTCTATTCTATTCTATTCTATATTTTCTATTCTATTCTATTCCATATTCTCTTCTTTTCTCTTCTCTTCTCTTCTCTTCTCTTCTAATTCTATTCTATTCTATTCCATTCTATTCCATATTTTCTATTCTATTCTATTCCATATTCTCTTCTCTTCTATTTCTATTTCTATTCTATTCCATTCTATTCCATATATTCTATTCTATTCTATTCTATTCCATATTCTCTTCTCTTCTTTTCTCTTCTCTTCTAATTCTGTTCTATTCTATTCTATTCTATTCTATTCTATTCTATTCTATTCTATTCCATTCCATATATTCTATTCTATATTTTCTATTCTATTCTATTCCATATTCTCTTCTTTTCTTTTCTCTTCTCTTCTAATTCTATTCTATTCTATTCCATATTCTCTTCTCTTCTCTTCTATTTCTCTTCTATTCTATTCCATTCTATTCCATATATTCTATTCCATATATTCTATTCTATTCTATTCTATTCTATTCTAGTCTAGTCTAGTCTAGTCTAGTCTAGTCTAGTCTAGTCTAGTCTAGTCTAGTCTAGTCTAGTCTACTCTATTCTATGATCCGTCTTCAGCCAGAGATGAGTGGGCGAGCTGGACAAAGGAAGGAAGCCATCCTCGGAGCTGAGAAAAGAAACAATACGGAGAACATTTGCTTTCTGAAATCTGGCAACCTTACACATGGCACAGAGAAAACTCTGTAGAAGAACTCAGCCTGTTCCTCGCCAGCCAGATGGCGGTGGGTTTAAAGGTGTAGAAAGCGGTTTAATTTTGAAAGGGATCAAAGGATCGGAAAGATCTGAAACACATTGGCAGAGGGTCAAGCTCCGTCTTCATGTCGCTAAAAACAGATTTCTTCAAATCCCAGCTGTGAGCTTGAGACAAGAAAGGAGGTGACTTGCAGACAGTCCTCTTGTTAGGACCACAATGGAGCCCAACATTTCCGTTGCTAAGTGAGACAGTTGCTAAGTGGGTTTTGCTCCATTTTACGAATCTTCAATGCCACAGTCGTGAATCATAGAATAGAATAGAATAGAATAGAATAGAATAGAATAGAATAGAATAGAATAGAATAGAATAAGAAATAAGAATAGAACAGAATAAGAAATAAGAATAGAATAGAATAGAATAGAATAGAATAGAATAGAATAGAATAGAATTAGAATGGAATAGAATAAAAAATAAGAATAGAACAGAATAAGAAATAAGAATAGAATAGAATAGAACAGAAAATGGAATAGAATAGAATAGAAAATAAGAATAGAATAGAATAGAATAGAATAGAAAATAAGAATAGAATAAATAAAATAGAATAAGAAATAAGAATAAAATAGAATAGAAAATAAGAATAGAATAAATAGAATAGAATAAGAAATAAGAATAGAATAGAATAAGAAATAAGAATAAAATAGAATAGAAAATAAGAATAGAATAGAATAGAATAGAATAGAATAGAATAGAACAGAATTACAGAATAGAATAGAATAGAATAGAATAGAACAGAATTACAGAATAGAATAGAATAGAATAGAACAGACTGTTTTGTCTCTCCAGCAAATCTCTGCTTCTTCCTTTACAGAATAACAGAGCTGGAAGGGATCTTGGAGGTCTTCTAGTCCAGCCCCCTGCTCAAGCAGGAGAACCTATGGCATTTCAGACAGGTGACTGTTTAGCCTCTTCTTAAAACCACCCAGTGATGGAGTGCCAACGATAGCTAGACCCCCCCCCCATAACCTTGAACTTGTGTCTGCTTATAAATTTCTTTGAATATTGCTCTCATTTTCTCGGCTCCATTACAGTTGTTAGGGACGAGCATTTTATTAATGTGCTTGTTTATTACACTGTTAAAACACCATGTTTCTCAGGGATTCATAAGGTCATACAGTTAAAAAAAAAAGCAGTACTCATGACAATAATTCAGTGCATTGGCATCAGATCTTCAGCAATAAATCACCGAAAATCATCTCACCACAATAGCATCTAGACAAAATAGGCAGCCAGTGAGCAGATGTCAACTCTTTAAAGGCTGTTTGGGAAGTTAATTAAAGAGAAGTGCTGCTAAATCTCTAAGGGGAGGCTGTTCCAAAGAGCATTACATTAAAAAAATGTCCATGTTTTATACCCATTTTACCAACTTTCTGCCTACAGTGGTTATAAGTCAGGGGTCTTCAAACTTTTATGACTTGTGGACTTCGACTCCCAGAATTCCTCAGTGTGCCTGGCTGAGGAATTCTGGGAGTCAAAGTCCACAAGTCATAAAAGGGCCAAGTTTGAAGACCCCTGTTATAAGTGCATCACTGCCATTGTTAAGTTAGTAATAGGATTGTTAAGTGAATTTTACCATCTTCTTTTGGGGGGGTCATTAAGCAAATGCAGCGGTCGTAAAAGGAATGTGGCTGTTATAGTAGTAGTAGTAGTAGTAGTAGTAGTAACTGTGAGAGGGACCTCGGAGTCCTAGTGGACAATCACCTAAATAGGAGCCAGCCGTGTGCTGCAGCTGCCAAAAAGGCCAACACAGTGCTAGGCTGCATTAACAGAGGGATAGAATCAAGATCACGTGAAGTGTTAATACCACTTTACAAAGCCTTGGTAAGGCCACACTTGGAATACGGCACCCAGTTTTGGTCATCACGATGAAAAAAAGATGCTGAGACTCTAGAAAGAGTACAGAGAAGAGCAACAAAGATGATTAGGGGACTGGAGGCTGAAACATATAAGGAACGTTTACAGGGTGTGTCTAGTTTAATGAAGAGAAGGACAAGGGGGTACATGATAGCAGTCTTCCAATATCTCAGGGGCTGCCCCAAACAAGAGGGAGTCAAGCTATTTTCCAAGGCGCCTGAAGGCAGGACAAGAAGCAACGGATGGAAACTAATCAAAGAGAGAAGCAATCTAGAACTAAGGAGAAACTTCCTGACAGTGAGAACAATTAACCAGTGGAACAACCTGCCTCCAACACTGGAAGTTTTTAAGAAGAGACTGGACAGCCATTTGTCCGAAATGGTGTAGGGTTTCCTGCCTGAGCAGGGGGTTGGACTTGATGACCTCCAAGGTCCCTTCCAACTTTATTATTATTATTATTCAATCATCGCACAGTAAGCCAGATGTTCAGACTGGATTTGGCATTTTGTCTACCTATCGAGTCCTTACCCAGGACCTGGGATAGGCAGATGTGGATGTTTGATGGTATTACAGGTATCGTATTATTATTATTATTATTATTATTATTATTATTATTATTATTATTATTATTATTATTACTATTACTATTATTATAAATGAACATGTTGTTTGCTATGGTGCAATTGTAAAACCAGCTGTATGTTTGTGGGACACTGCAAACATGTCTGGCTTAATGAAAAGAAGGGGGGACATGATAGCAGTCTTCCAATATCTCAGGGGCTGCCCCAAAGAAGAGGGAGTCAAGCTATTCTCCAAAGGACCTGAAGGCAGGATGGATGGAAACTAATCAAGCAGACGACACCAAGCTGGCAGGAGTAGCCAACGCTCCAGAAGACAGGCTTAAGATACAGAAGGATCTGGACAGACTTGAACACTGGGCGCTATCTACAAAAATGAAATTCAATGGTCAAAAAAGTAAAATTCTACATTTAGGCAAGAAAAACCAAATGCACAACTAGGGTAGACCAGCCGAGCTTGTTTCAAGCTCGGCTCTTCACCAGCTGAGACCTTCCCTGTCCTATGGAAGCCTAAGTGACCAAGGGACTTTTTCAAAGTAAATCTTCCCCCCTTTTCCCCTATCATTTCTCTCTCTCATCCACACATCCTGCAATAAAGTCTATTCATTAAAGATGTTGGTGTAATTTCCCAGAAGACAGCCTTTGCTTTAAGACATCTGGGCTCACATCTGTTGTGTGGTCCTGGTTTTAGTTTTCTCGTTGCAGGTTTTTTTTTCTCATCACCAATTCCCGGTTCTACATTTTCAAGAAAAATGCAAATACTTTCAAATGTTTTTTCCCCCCATCCACCATAAGTGGTAGAAATGACAGCTGGAAAAAATGGAAGAAAATGAATAGAATAGAATAGAATAGAATAGAATAGAATAGAATAGAATAGAATGGAATGGAATGGAATGGAATGGAATGGAATGGAATGGAATGGAATGGAATGGAACGGAACGGAACGGAACGGAGCGGGGCGGGGCGGGGTGGGGTGGGGTGGGGTGGGGTGGAGTGGAGTGGAGTAGAGTAGAGTAGAGTGTAGAGTAGAGTGGAGTGGAGTGGAGTGGAGTAGAGTAGAGTAGGATAGGGTAGGGTAGGGTAGGGTACGGTATTGTAGGGTAGAGTAGGACAGGACAGAACAGGACAAGATAGGATAGGATAGGAAGGGACCTTGGAGATCTTCTAGTCCAACCCCCTGCTCAGTCAGGAAACCCTATACCATTTTGCACAAATAGCTGTCCAGTCTCTTCTTAAAAACTTCCAGTGTTGGAGCATTCACACTTCTGGAGGCAGGTAGTTCCACTGGTTAATTGTTCTAACTGTCAGGGAATTCCTTCTTAGTTCCAGGTTGCTTCTCTCCTTCATTGGTTTCCATCTGTTGCTTGTCCTAACAATGCGCTATCAAGGAGTTGATGTTATTAAATCAGTATGCCTTGGTTTAAAGCTGTTTTTCAGTGGCAACTTTGACGTGTATGGACTTCAAGTCTCAGAATTCCCCAGACAGCCATTAGATAGATGGCTAGCTAGATAACATCATCAGTGCTAGAAGGGAGTGTGGTTTATCAATGATAAACCAAGCTCAGAGAACACCAAGGACCCAACAGTCCTCCTTCCTTCCTTCCTTCCTTCCTTCCTTCCTTCCTTCCTTCCTTCCTTCCTTCCTTCCTTCCTTCCTTCCTTCCTTCCTTCCTTCCTTCCTTCCTTCCGCAAACCCCACACCTTTCTATCCCTGATGATGTTACCTAGTTTGGTAATGAAACATCTGCAAGAAAACCACCAAGCTCAGAGAGCACCAAGGACCGCACATTCCTCCTCCTTCTCTTCTCCATAAAACCCACTCCCTTCTAGCACTGATGATGTTACTTAGTTGGGTCATGAAATGTCTGCAAGAAAGCCCCCAAGCTCAGAGAGCACCAAGGACCCCACAGTCCTCTTCCTCCTCCTCTCCCTCCTCCTCCTCCTCCTCCTCCTCCTCTTCTCTGCAAACCCCACTCCCTTCTAACCTTGACGATGTTACCTAGATTGGTAATGAAACATCTGCAAGAAAACCATCCAGCTCAGAGAGCACCAAGGACCCCACAGTTCAACCCTGAGCTGCCCATATTCTCTTTTATTAATAATACATTGCTTTCCTTTGCTGTCTTTCAATGTCTCCCAAGCTGGGCCACTTCAAGCAACATAAACGTTTTCATTGGAAACCACTTCCACGCTTCCACAAAAGGATGCGTTTCCTCCACGATGTCTTGGTCAAAAACCCGTCTAAGCCATTTTGCAGAAGCTGAGATGAAGCATCTCTTTGCCTGTTGGAAACCAGCATCCTGTCAACGCATAGTTGTGGGTGAAGACGCAGAAATCGTTCTGAGATAGTGTCATTTCCCATAGGACCATTTATTTCTTCCTTTCCTCTAGTTTCTCCAGTTCCCATGACTTGCACGGGCGTTGGGATAACTCCCCAGAGGAGGGTAACAGGATGAAAAACACTTAAGCTTCCAGGCGTTGGTGCATTCACTCAAGGATGGGAAATTTGTGCATTGGGTAAATGACAAACAGAGGCAACAATGCATCCTTTCATTGTCAAACTGTCTGGAAGAAATTAAGTAGAGTGAGAACAAATCTGTACATTTTTTTTAATAGAACCTTTTTTGGGGAGGGGGGGGGACTGAAAGTTTTGGATGAGTTTTTGAGTGAAAGAAATAAGGCAGTGGTGGCGAACCTAGGGTATGTGTGCCAGAGGTGGCACTCAGAGCCCTCTCTGTGAGCACGTGCACCATGCCTTGGAGATCGCAATCGTCTCTCTTGAACCAGCTGCCCGCTAACTCGCCGAGGTCCCATGTGGCCATGGCTGGTTTCCCTCCTCCTCCCCCCCGTCCCATCCCTCATGGCCTCACATGCTCTTCTTTTCCCGGGCATGACCCACTGTATCGCCTCCTCAGCTGTCGGCCGGCCATCCAGCTCAGAGGCGGCTTCTCTGAACTGCTGGCGGCGGGCTGTGGAGCCCCAGAGTGTGCCGGTCGAGGGGTTGGCAGGCTGTGGCTGCTGACGGACACCATTGGCCCCCATGCGCTCGCTGGCCTCTGTGTGTGGGGGCCGATGGTGTCAGGCAGCAGCCGCCCTGGCCCCTGCCTCACCTTGCCCTGTGACAATGGCACCCCCGCCCTGCCTCGCCTTGCCTCGCCTCACCCTGCAGGACGAGCCTCCTGCCCACCGCCCCACCTGCCAGAGACCCCCCTGGATCTCCCCCAACCCTGCCCGGCCCCCACAGGTGTCCCTCCCCACGAGCAACATCGAGGTGACCACGCCCACCTTGGCCACACCCACCCAGTCTGCCATGACCACCACAGCCACGCCCACCCAGCGGGCCACGCCCACCTGGCACCCGGAGATAAATAAGTGGGTTTGGGGTTGCAGTTTGGGCCCTCGGTCTCTCAAAGGTTCGCCATCGCTGAAATAAGGCAAAACCTAACCTTTGGGAAAGTCGAAAGCCACTTACGAATCCTTCAGAATACAAATCAACTGCACAGCCAGCCAGCCAGCCAGGGCACCAACCCCCAATCAATCTACACACACACACACACACACACACACACACACACAACCAGCACTTCAACCCCAGAAGACCTGATGTGACCTCCCCATCAGAAGACCCATCACCAGACTCTCAGCTGACATGACCCACATCTGGCCCATCACAAGACCATCACTTGACGTGACACACACCTCCACATCACCAGACCTCCCAACCACACGAAGCCCTTATGAGCAGAAGAACACCAACACCGACATTCTCTAAACTCGGCTGAAGATGTTACCTAACCTTAGTAACAAAACTTTCAGAAATCAACCCAGACAGTTGGAGAATGAACCTCCAGATAGATAGATAGGTAGGTAGGTAGGTAGGTAGGTAGGTAGGTAGGTAGGTAGGTAGGTAGGTAGGTAGGTAGGTAGGTAGACAGACAGATAGACAGATAGACAGATAGACAGATAGACAGATAGAGAGAGAGAGAGAGATGAGAGAGAGAGAGAGAGAGAGAAATTGATAGAGAGAGAGAGAGAACAGTTAAACAGGCAGACAGATAGATAGATAGATAGATAGATAGATAGATAGATAGATAGATAGATAGATAGATAGATAGATAGATAGATAGAGATACAGATATAGAGATAGATAGATAGATAGAGATAGAGAGAAATAGAGATATAGATAGATGATAGATAGATAGATAGAATGATAGATAGATGATAGACAGACAGATAGATAGATAGATAGATAGATAGATAGATAGATAGATAGATAGATAGAATGATAAATAGATAGATAGAGATAGATAGATAGATAGTGTGAGAGAGACATAGACAAATAGAGAGAGATAGATGATAGAGAGAATGATAGATAGATAGATGATAGATAGATAGAATGATAGAATGATAGAATGATAGATAGATGGTGAGAGAGAGACAGACAAATAGAGATAGAGATAGATAGATGATAGATAGATAGATAGATAGAGATAGATACAGATATAGAGATAGATAGATAGATAGATAGATAGATATAGAGATATAGATAGATGATAGATATAGAATGATAGATAGATGATAGACAGACAGACAGATAGATAGATAGAATGATAAATAGATAGATAGAGATAGATAGATAGATAGATAGATAGATAGTGTGAGAGAGACATAGACAAATAGAGAGAGATAGATGATAGATAGATAGATAGATAGACAGATAGATAGAATGATAGATAGATAGATAGATAGATAGATAGATAGATAGATAGATAGATAGATAGATAGATAGATAGATAGATAGATGATGGATGGACCGAGAGAGAAAGAAGATTTAATCCATTTTTGTTGTGCGAATTTATAGGCCTTAGGAGAAACAGTTTGGGAATCAAAAATGGGATTCCTTGCCAAAGTTTGACAAGAGATTGTCTTTATTTCTTCAAAAAAGCCGGGCATTGCTCCCAAAGATGGTACCATTAATTAAATTAATTACAACCCCAGCTATACAATCTAGAAAAATATCTCTATCTAAAAATTGATTTTTTTTTTCAGAATGCAATGGCACATGAGGATTATTTTCATGGCCACATTATGACATGCTGAAATGGATTTGAAAGGTGAACTGTATTACAAAAGGCTGAAAAAAAAAATCTTTCAAGGAAACAAGCTAGCATTAGAGTTTAGTATATGACTGAAGAGATCTCAGTGATCTTAAATAAAGTGAGCACACAACTTTCTCCAAGTACTATGGATGGTCATGAATGATACACGGTCTCCTGGTGATTGGCCCAAAGTCACCCAGTTGGCTTTCATGCCTAAGGCGGGACTAGAACTCACCGTCTCCTGGTGATTGGCCCAAAGTTACCCAGCTGGCTTTCATGCCTAAGGCGGGACTAGAACTCACCGTCTCCTGGTGATTGGCCCAAAGTCACCCAGCTGGCTTTCATGCCTAAGGCGGGACTAGAACTCACCGTCTCCTGGTGATTGGCCCAAAGTCACCCAGTTGTAAGGTGACCAACTTTTTTACAATGAAAAGGAGGACACAAATAAATGGAAGGAAAAAAATATTGTAAATAAAAGAAACATTTTATTCATTGCCACAATAATACAGAATACACTATAATATGATAAATGCATAATAAAAACCATTTGTAACAATAACATTTTATAGTGTAATTATGCTTACATGCCGCACCCCCGCCCGCAGCCGCCCCGCCAGCACTGCTGCCCCGCCGTGTAGAGAGGGCCCCGCGGCCCCCAAAGCACCAGCTGCTCTGGCTCCGGCCCCGGGGGCAGCCCGCCGTCGACACACCCCGCCTGCAGCCGCCCTGCCAACACCACCGCCCACCCTGCACAGCCCCGTGTAGAGCAGGCCCCGCAGCTCCCACAGCACGGGGGGCAGCTGGCCACTGCCATCCCTCACACCCCTACCCTGCAGCAGCCCCGCCACCCCTGCCTCTTGTGCCCGCATCCATTATTGCCCTAGCAGGGCCGAAGATCAAGAGAAAGTTACGTGGCGTCGCTGCTCCTGTCTCCTCCAAGTATCTTCGGGACTAACTAGGAGATGGTGTAGTTGGGTAGCAGGGAGGGGGGCGAAGTTCCTGCCAATTCACCTTCGCTGCAGACAACTTACATGTGCAAAGTTTGCTGGCCGGGTGTTTTGGCGCACTCAGCAGCAATTCCTATTGGCTTTCGAAAGCCAATAGGGGGAGTAGCACAGCTCATGCAAAAGTTGAAAAAAAAACCATCAAAAAAAGGTGCCGGAACGTCGTTCTGAGCATTCTATGAGGGAAAAAAAGCCCTGCAGATTAGTCTTCAAATATCGAAAAGGAGGACATGAAGGAGGACACTTTTTGAGGGAGGACAGAACTCACAAAAGGAGGACTGTCTTCCCTAAAGGAAGACGGTTGGTCACGTTACCCAGTTGGCTTTCATGCCTAAGGCAGGACTAGAATTCACTTCACCTGGTGATTGGCGTTTAGTCACACAGTTGCCTTTCATGCCTAAGGCAGGACTAGAATTCACCATCACCTGGTGATTGGCCCAAAGTCACCCAGTTGGCTTTCATGCCTAAGGCGGGAGTAGAATTCACATCACCTGGTGATTGGCCCAAAGTCACCCACTTGGCTCTCATGCGGGACTAGAATTCACAGTGCCTGGTTCCTAGGCCAGCAGATTAACCAATAAGAAGTAGAAACAGCAGATCCTGAAATCAGAGGCATGTTTTACCCAGTAAAATGGTAAAAGCTTACAATGTGAAACTTTAGTTATTTCTAAGGGGGGGGGGGGGATATATGGATTTCCTCTCTCTCAATCACAACTTTCTGCTCTTCAGAAGTTCGGGCACATCTTTGTAAGATTAAGAGGCTGATATTCATCTTTTCTTCCTCTTCTCAAAACTCTTGTCATTCCACTCTGACAAGCCCTTGACCAACAAACATAGAATTAATTCCTCTGATTTCTTTCCGTAGGATGAAACAACATTCGGGGGACGCATAAAGAGTCTTTTGAAGAATTATGAAGCAATAACGGGAACGCATTCAATGATCACAAGTCTTGAGCTATGACAGCTTTGTAAACATCCTGTGTATCACTGCCTCGTTGAAATAGCCATTGTTTTCACACTGTCCAATTCCAGCCTTATTTCCAAGTTTTTGGGACATATTTACCCTAACATCGAAAAAACAGTGCAATAATTAAAACAACGCCCTTGTCGAATTTTCTGAATTTTTGTGCACAATGCAGCCACTGAAGATTCTCAGAATTTCATTTGCCTCTTACTCATCTGTAGGTGAAGCCTGAACGAACACTAATATTTAACTGGCACTCGATTTCATTTATTTTATAAACAAAATAGCCCTCCAACATGGGATGTGCCAGTGTGGAAAAATAAATCTTCCCAGTCCAATCAATTCAGGAACAGATGAAACGGCATCAAGTTAGAATGTAGAGTAATAAAGTTGGATGGGACCTGCGAGGTCTTATAGTCCAACCCCCTGCTCAAATAGGAGACCCTATCTCATTTCAGACAAGTGGCTGTCCAATCTCTTCTTAAAAGCCTCCAGTGATGGAGCACCCACAACGTCTGGTGGCAAGCTGTTCCATTGGTTCTCACAGTTAGGAAATTTCTCCTTAGTTCTAGGTTGCTTCTCTCTTTGATGAGTTTCCATCTGTTGCTTCTCGTCCGGCCTTCAGGTGCTTTGAGGAATAGGTCAACCTCTTTTTCTTTGTGACAGCCCCTGAGATATTAGAAGACTGCTATCATGTCATCCCTAGTCCTTCTTTTCTCTAGATTAGTCATAAAAATATACGAATGCAAGTATACGAATTTCAAATTTCATTTAGGACAGGGGTCGGCAACCTTGGCTCTTTTATGACTCGTGGACTTCAACTCCCAGAATTCCTGAGCCAACCATGCTGAGGGGAAAGGGAGAGGTTTCCAAGCTGAGCCATGCTGGCTCAGGAATTCTGGGAGTTGAAGTCCACAAGTCATAAAAGAGCCAATGCTGCCTGCCTCTGGCCTAGACCTAGGCCCCTTTATGACTCGTGGACTTCAACTCCCAGAATTCCTCAGCCAGTATGGCTCAGCTTGGAACCTCTCCTTTCCCCTCAGCGTGGCTGGCTCAGGAATTCTGGGAGTTGAAGTCCACGAGTCAGAAAAGAACCAAGGTTGCCTACCCCTGATTTAGAAATCTCGGCAACTTTGTCTGCCCTGTTCACAGTGAGGTTCTCACCATTTCAATTCTACATGTTTTGGTCAACTCAAAAGAAATGTCGGAAAAACTCCTTTCGCTTGTGCAAGACAATATTTTCTAAATGTCTGGAAATGGTTGGTTTTAAAGCAATCCAAGATAATGGCCATCAACACACCAGCCGAGGGTTGGACTAGAAGACCTCAAAGGTCCCTCCTGACTCTGTTATTCTGTCATGGTATAGGGCAGGGGTCTTCAAACTTGGCCCTTTTATGACTTGTAGACTTCAATTCCCAGAATTTCTCAGCCAGGCACGCTTAAAGTCTATACCAGGGGTCTTCAAACTTGGTCCTTTATGACTTGTGGACTTCAACTCCCAGAATTCTTCAGCCAGGCACACTGGCTGAGGAATTCTGGGAGTTGAAGTCCACAAGTCATGAAAGGGCCAAGTCTGAAGACCCCTGGTCTAGGATCTCCTGCTTGAGCAGGGGGTTGGACTGGAAGACTTCCAAGATCCCTTCCAACTCCTGCGTGTATTTTATTGCGTGACACCTTGCGGCAATGAAATGTAGAGATTAATTGTGTGAGGAACTGCTGTATTTTGTCCACTTCCAATTAGTTCATTGGCTGCCTTCTGCTCATCCTTACGTAACTTCCTGTCTCTGAATAGTGTTATATAGACATGATCCAGACAATGAGACTCTTTCATTCCTCTTCCTTCAGTTTCAAATTATTTACCTCATAATTGCTAATAGCATTGCTACGACTCTAGAAAGAATGCAGAGAAGAGCAACAAAGATGATTAGGGAGCTGGGGCTAAAATATATGAGGAATGGCTGCAGGAATTGTGAATATCTACTTTAATGAAAAGAAGGAGTAGGGAAGACTTGATAGCAGTTTCCAATATCTCAGGGGCTGCCCCAAAGAAGAGGGGTCAAACTATTCTCCAAAGCACCTGGACAAGAAGCCACAGATGGAAACTAACCAAGGAGAGAAGCAACTTAGAATTAAGGAGGAATTTCCTGACAGTGAGAGCAATTAACCAGTGGAACTACCTGCCTCCAGAAGCAGTGAATGCTCCAACACTGGAAGTTTTTAGAAGAGACTGGACAGCCATTTGTCTGAAATGCTATAGGGTTTCCTGCCTGAGCAGGGGTTTGGACTAGATGACCTCCAAGGTCCTTCCCACCTCTGTTCTTCTCTTATCTGTTATTTTATCTCTTACGTAAATGAATCTAGTGGCTCTCCTTACAGTCACTCATGCCCTTGTCACCTCACGCCTGGACTAATGCAACGCGCTCTACATGGGGCTACCCTTGAAAAGTATTTGGAGACTACAGTTGGTCCAGAATGCAGCCGCGCGAGTGATAGTGGGTGCTCCTCGATAGACCCACTTTACCCCTATCCTCCGTGAGCTGCACTGGTTGCCTATTGGTCTCCGGGTCCAATTCAAGGTGTTGGTTATTACCTTTCAAGCCCTATATGGCTCAGGGCCAGGCTATTTGCGAGACCGCCTATTACCTCATAGTTCCCTTCGTCTGGTTAGATCCCACAGGCTGGGCCTCCTTCAGGTCCTGTCGGCCAAGCAGTGCCATTTGGCGGGGCCGCGGAGGAGGGCCTTCTCTGTGATGGCGCCCACATCTTGGAAGCAGCTCCCCCGGAGATTAGGACCGCTCCCACCCTGTTGGTTTTCCGTAAACTGCTTAAGACCTGGCTTTTCCGGCAGGCCTGGGGTTTATAAAATCTGACCCCTGGATGACTGTTATTGCACTGTTTGTTTTGTCATGTTTTATGGTGTTTTTATTGTTAGCCGCCTGGAGTCCTCCCGGAGTGGGGCGGTCTATAAATTTAAATAAATAAATAAATAGTGACTTCAAACCACCCTTGATATTCCTCTTTCTTGTTCCCAGTTGGCTTTTCCTCCATCTGTTCTTTCTAATTTCCAAATCTAAAGAGGGAATTTTCAAAATCAGTTCTCAAACTGGGTTGTGAGCAATGAGCAGTTGCTTTCAATGGGTACTGTTGTTGTTGTTTTTTTAAACGGGTTTTGATTATACGGTGGGTGTTTTTTTTAAAATCTGTTGTATATAAGCCACTCGGAGGCACCTCCACCTATACCTTTGTTTAGTTAGATAATAAAATAATAGAAGTCGCCGGATAAAAGGCTGAGGAAAGTGCAGCTCATTCATTGTGCAACGCAGGATATTTACACCCAGGCTGTGGAAAACTCACACCTCTATTAGGAGCAAGGCCTTCGCACTCCACCAGAGAGCACTCATCCCAAAAGTTTTTCTCCCTTAAAATGCCTTCCCTGCCAATTCGGTTTCATTCCGCCGAACGAGAAATGATAGAGGGGAAACGGCAGTCATTTCGCTCCTGGCAACTCTGTAAACACAGAACCACAAGTTTTGGGAGGGTTAGTGTTTTATGCTAGGGAGGAAAAAAGAAAAAACAACCTCAGGCATACCGTGTCACTTGTCAAGTTGCTTTCTGCTCAGCCACGGTGGGGACACGATGTAGAAAACCCCGTCAGGAAGGAGAAATCTGCTTTTAGCGCACAGAGAAGGGTCCAAAATCAGCTCACCTTGTGTGAAAGGGAAAATCAATCAGTGGCCGTCATTTTGGAAGGGCTAAAACAGATTAAAATAATAATAACTCTCACAAGAGGGCTGAGAAGAGCAACAAAGATTGATCAGGGGACTGGAGGCTAAAGCATATAAGGAATGGTTGCTGGAATTGGGTATGAAGAGAAGGAAGAGGGGGACAAGATAGCAGTGTTCCAGTATCTCAGGGGCTGCCCCAAAGAAGAGGGAGTCAAGCTATTCTCCAAAGCCCCTGAAGGCAGGACGAGAAGCAACAGATGGAAACTAACCAAAGAGACAAGCAACCTAGAACTAAGGAGAAGCTTCCTGACAGTGAGAACAATTAACCAGCGGAACCACCTGCCTCCAGATGTGGTGAATGCTCTAACACTGGAAGTTTTTAAGAAGAGACTGGACAGCAATTTGTCTGAAATGGTATAGGGTTTCCTACCTGAGCAGGGGGTTGGACCAGATGACCTCCAAGGTCCCTTCCAACTTTATTATTATTATTATTATACAATAATAACAATAACAATGATAATAACAATGATAATAACAATAACAATAATTCTTCTTGTGCCATATCCGTTATCGGACGTTGACAATCATGTTGGTGATCCTGTTTTTATCAGCAGCTGTACGAAAAAGAATAACAATAATAATAATAAAGTTGGAAGGGATCTTGGAGGTCATCTAGTCCAACCCCCTGCTCAGGTAGGAAACCCTATACCATTTCAGACAAATGGCTGTCCAGTCTCTTCTTAAAAACAAATAGAATTTGTTGTTCTTGTTCAGTTGCTATGCCGTGTCTGACACCTGGAATACTCCTGCATCTAGTTTACAAATACGATGTTGAGACTTTGGAAAAATGGGCAGAGAAGAGCAACTAAGATGATTAAAGACCTGGAGATGAAAACATAGGAAGGACAGGATTTGGCTATGGCCAGTCTACAGAAAAGAAGGACTTGGGGGGGTGTGACATGATAGCAGCATTCCAATATTTGGGGTGCTGCCACAAAGAAGAGGGGATCAACTTATTTTCCAAAGCACCTGAAAGCAGGACAAGAAACAACAGATGGAAACTGATCAAGGGGAGAAGCAACCTGGAATTCAGGAAAAAATGCCTAACAGTGAGGACAATTAACCAGTGGAACGGCTTGCCACCAGAAGTTGGGGGCGCTTCATCACTGGAAGTTTTTAAGAAGAGATTGGACAACCTGAGCTGAGATTTCCTGCCTGAGCAGGGGGTTGGACTAGATGACCTCCAAAGTCCCTTCCAACTTATTATTATTATCATTCATCGCACAGTCAGCCAGATGTTCAGACTGGATTTGGCATTTTGTCTACCTATCGAGTCCTTACCCAGGACCTGGGATAGGCAGATGTGGATGTTTGATGGTATTACAGGTATCGTCGCAGGATGGAAGCAGTTCCTAATAAGGCCGCCTTTTGCAATTGACTAATAGCGAATTTGTCAATGCCAATGGTGTTCAAGTGGTGCTCCAGTTGTTTTGGGATTGCGCCCAAGGAGCCTATGACTATTGGTACTACCCTTGCTTGCTTTTGCCACAGTCTTTCTATTTCTATTTGTAGGTCTTTGTATTTTGTTATCTTCTCCAGTTCTTTCTCTTCTATTCTGCTGTCTCCAGGCACTGCCACGTCCACTATCCAGACTTTTTTGTCTTTCTTATCGACAATTGTTAAGTCTGGGGTGTTATGTTGCAGGTGCTTGTCTGTTTGAATTCTGAAGTCCCAGAGCAGTTTAATTTTATCATTTCTATGACTTTCTCTATTTTATGATCCCACCAGTTTTTGCTTACAGGCAAATGATATTTTTTGCAGATCTTCCAATGCACCATTGTTGCTACTTTGTCATGCCGCTGCTTGTAATCAGTCTGTGCAATCTTCTTGCAACAGCTTACCAAGTGGTCCACTGTTTCTTCAGCTTCTTTGCATAGGCGGCACTTACTGTCTGTTGCTGTCTTCTCAATTTTGACTTTGTATGCATTTGTCCTTAAGGCTTGGTCTTGTGCAGCCAGAATTAGTCCCTCGGTCTCTTTCTTCAATTTTCCTGCTCTTAGCCATTGCCAGGTTTTATTATTATCTGCTTTCCCAGCTATTTTTTTCATGTATTGGCCATGTAGTGCTTTGTCTTCCCATGCCTCTATTCTGTTCTTCATTTGGTCTTTCTTGTAGGCCAGTTTGGTCTCTCCAGTAGTTAGTAAGCCTTCCTGATATACTAATTTCAGTGCATCTTCATCATTGTTCTTCAGATATTCTTCCAAAGCCATTTTTTCTTCTTCAACCATCTGATGTACTTGTAGCATTCCACACCCACCTATTTGCCTTGGTAGATAAAGTCTATCAATGTCACTGCGTGGATGAAGGGCATGATTCATTGTCATTATTTTTCTGGTCTGCCTATCCATTGCTTTTAGTTCTTGCTTGAGCCAGTCCACTATTCCAGCTGTGTACTAATGACTGGGTTGCCAGGTGTGTGATGACCTTTATGGTATTTCCTCCATTGAGTTTGGATTTTAAGATCTTCTTCACTCTCTTGATGTATTCACCTCTAATCTTTTTCTTGACTTCAGTGTGCTTGATGTTGTCAGCTTGAAGGATACCCTAGTATTTGTAGTATTCTTCCTCGTCCAGACTCTTAATGTTATTTTCGTGGGGCATCTTGATTCCTTCAGTTTTCACTATTTTTCCTTGTTTGATAGTAAGTGTGGCACATATGTCCAAGCCAAACTCCATTACAATATCTTGGCTATATATACGGACAGTGTTGAGCAGCGATTCTATTTCAGATGATGTTTTTCCATACAGCTTCAGATCATCCATGTAAAGGAGGTGGGATCGTCTAGCAGATGTTTTTGATGTTTGATAGCCATGTCCTGAGTTATTCAGTATTGTTGACAGAGGAAACAGTGCAATAACAAATAGTAATGGTGATAATGAATCTTCTTGAAATATTCCTCTCTTGATATTAACCTCTCCCAGTCTCTCACCATTGATCTGCAACTGTGTCTTCCATTTTGCCATCGATCTTTGCACAAATTTTCTGATGTTTCTACTGACTCCTGTTATTTCTAGGCACTTTATTATCCAATCATGTGGCAGAGAGTCAAATGCCTTTTTGTAGTCAATCCATGCCACATTCAGGTTGGTCTTCCTTCTCTTGCAGTTTTCCAAGATCATTTTGTATATTAGGAGTTGATCTTTTGTTCCTATGCTATTGGGGCGGTTTCCTTTCTGCTCAGGTGGAAAGAGATTGTTTTCAACTAGATGCTGTTGTACTGCATCAGCTACCACAACAGTTAGTAATTTGAATGTTGTTGGCAAGCAGGTAATTGGCCTGTAGTTACCTGGTGTTGCCCCTTTTGCTGGATTTTTCTTTATTAGGTAGGTTTTCCCAGTTGTTAGCCACTTTTCAATTTCTCCTCCTTGTAGTATATTGTTGAACTGTTTGGCAATGAGTGGGTGTATAACAGTTAGATGTTTCAACCAAAACCCATGCAGTTCATCTTCACTGGTGCTGACCAATTTTTGATTTTCTTTGCTCTTTTTTCTACCATTTTTGTTGTTATTACTAGTTCTTTCATTTCACCTTCTGTTTTATTTGCATCCACCTCTTTTAACCAAGCCGCATCCTTGTTGTATTTCTTTGGGTTATCCCATATCTGCTTCCAGAACTGCACTGTTTCTTCCTTGTCAGGTACTGACTGATTCTTTGCAGTTTATCCATTGATGGATTTGTAGAAACGTTTCTGATTGGATTGAAATTGGAGGTTCTGCCTATAGTTTGCAATTCGAGCTTCATATTACTGATTTTCCTGGCTATAGCTGTTATTTGTTGCTTTATTATTTCCAGTGCTTCCTTGATCTTCCTTGTTTCTAAGTGGTATTTCTTGATTAGGTATTCTTTGGTCTTCTTGTTCTTCAGCTTCTTTTCTTTCATCTGTTCTAGCTTGCTTGCATGTGATCTTAACTTGCTGATCTTATTTCTAGTCTAACCTTCCATTTTTGTGGTGCACTGTTTGTTTGTTTTTCTTCTTTGTTGATTTTAACATCCCAGGTATTCTGTTATAACTCAGCTGTGCTGTACATTAGTTGGTTTGTTCTTGCAGTGGAATTGTGGCTATACTTGCATTGCGTATTTGCATTTTAATGCTGTGCTATGCTGTTGCTTGGGAATCAAAGCTCAATGCAGGCAGCCTCTTCTGTGTTTTTGTGCTGTTCTAGATGACTCCAATTATTCTTTGTATTCAACTTCTTTTATTCTTTAGTTAGAGGGTTTTGTTGCTTCGAGGAAGAGCGTGCCTGGTTGCCAAATGAGAACAGTTGTATACTCTTACGGATTCTTTCACTTGCCAACTCCCCTGGTTTGCCTCTACATTCTGAATTACTTCTTGTAAGGCTTTGATTTCTTTGCCCTGGGTAAACCTTTGCAGTTCGTCCAATTCTGTTTCTGTAAATACTTTATTTCGTGTTATAACTCGGCGTTGATCTGCTAGTCTCTGTTCTGTTATTTCTGATTCTGGATGTTGTTCTTTCCAGAATTCGTGCATTCGTTTTAGATATCCTCGTCTTGTTGGACTTGATCTGTAGTAACAGATCATTCTTTCTTTGTTTTCCATCACTGTGTATCTGCGACGGGTAAACACCTTTTCTTCCAGTAGTTCTGCAGCTGCTGGCCCTGGTTGCTCAGCCAACAGTCCTGAGTCCTGTAACCCATTTTTCACCAGATATCCAGGAACTCCAATATCTAGTGCGGACCTTGTTAACCCGGGCGACGTCCGAGCCGGTATGGCATTCTGAAATTTACGTCTCACCATATTTTTTACGGGAGAGACACTCTTTGTCTGACTCCTCTGATGAGACCTGTCCAGTATGGTTGAACCTCTGGCATAGCTCTCATCTTCCTCAGAGTACACAAGCGCCACAACCACGTCAAGGTAGTGCCTCACTGGGGGTTATTATTATTATTATTATTATTATTATTATTATTATTATTATTATTATTGATCATCACACTGTCAGCCAGATGTTCAGACTGGATTTGGCATTTTGTCTACCTATCAAGTCCTTCCCAAGGACCTGGGATAGGCAGATGTGGATGTTTGATGGTATTACAGGTATCATCACAGGATGGAAGCAGTTCCTAGTGAGGCCGCCTTTTGCAATTGACTAATGGCAAATTTGTCAATGCTGATGATGTTCAAGTGATGCTCCAGTTGTTTTGGGATTGCACCTAAGGCACCTGTTACGATTGGTACTACCCTTGCTTGCTTTTGCCACAGTCTTTCTATTTCTATTTTTATTTTTTTTATTATTATTATTACTATTATTGTTAACCATTTGTCTGAAATGGTATAGGGTCTCCCGCTTCAGTAGGGGTTGGACTAGAAGTCCTCCAAGGTCCCTTCAAGTTCCATTTTGATTGATTGATTGATTGATTGATTGACTCCTCACGAACCCATGGGCCACAGCGTGCCAGGTCCACTATCCTCCATTGTCTCCTGGAGTTTCTGTTGCATAACAACCAGACTTCTCATCTCAGTTGAGATGGCACATCAAAGACTACCTTACTTATCTACCTTACTTATCACGATGCAAGAGATTAATAACATCAACCTACTTTCAAGATCTTATTCAGTCTTTACTTCCTGACAAACTGCAACTTTTGCTGGAAGCTAAGAAGAAAAAAAAAAACCAAACTTTCAGTATCGTTGTGCTTGTGATTGTCTATCCGATTAAACCTGCCAGGACGGTGTGAGCGGTTATTAACCGCCAACAATTAAATTAGTCAAGCGTGAACAAGAAATAGCAGTGCAGCCTTTGTGCAGCCCAACTGCAAATCAGGTAGGTAAGCTGGCACTGAAAAGGACAGGTGCTAATTAATGGGGTCAAAATGAATAGGAGAGGCAGTGGCTGGATGAGAGCCAGGTGGTGCGTCGGGGTGAAGGTATTAAATTGTGTCTTCCTTGCCAGGAGCTTAGCAGTCGTTCGTGGGGTTTTTCTCCCCTTTCTTGCGTCCATTTGTCACAGAAAACGGCAAGGTCGTCTAAGTATCTTAGTGGAACAGAATACTCTTAAGGATGGAGCACTATTTTAAGGATGAATTTACGGCCAACCACATCATTATATTTAGGTACCGTTAGAAAGTACGGAGTGGGGTTTGTGGGGGAGGAGGAGGAGGAGGAGGAGGGGAAGGAGGAGGAGGAGGAGGAGGAGGAGAATGAGAAGAAGAAGGAGAAGGAGGAGGAGAAGAAGAAGAAGAAAGAGAAGGAGGAGCAGAAAGAGAAGAAGAAAGGAGGAGGAGAAGGAGGAAAAGGAAAAGAAGGAGAAGGAGGAGGAGGAAAAAGAGAAGAAGGAGAAAGAGAAGGAGGAAGAGGAGGAGAAGGAGGAGGAGAAGGAGAATGAGGAGAAGGAGAAGGAGAAGGAGAAGGAGGAGGAAGAGAAGAATGAGGAGGAGGAGGAGGAGGAGGAGAAGAAGAAGAAGAAGAAGAAGGAGAAGGAGAAGGAGAAGGAGAAGGAGAAGGAGAAGGAGGAGAAGGAGAAGAAGAAGAAGAAGAAGAAGAAGAAGAAGAAGAAGAAGAAGAAGAAGAAGAAGAAGAAGAAGAAGAAGAAGAAGAAGAAGAAGAAGAAGAAGAAGAAGAAGAAGAAGAAGAAGAAGAAGAAGAAGAAGAAGAATAAGAAGAAGAAGAATAAGAAGAAGAAGAAGAATAAGAAGAAGAAGAAGAAGAAGAAGAAGAAGAAGAAGAAGAAGAAGAAGAAGAAGAAGAAGAAGAAGAAGAAGAAGAAGAAGAAGAAGAAGAAGAAGAAGAAGAAGAAGAAGAAGACTGTGGGGTCCTTGGTCATTTTCTTGCAGAGGTTTCATTACGCAACTAGCGAATATTTCCAGTGCTTAGCTTAGAATCCTTAGGTTGCCACAAACGATCTCCTCCGATTCCAAAGCATCAATTATCTTTCCCCCACAGGTGTCAATTTCAGCATTCTTACGCAAAGCTCCAGAGTGGCAGCCCGCATTAACCACTTGGAACTATTAGTAATGACTTAGCCCTCGCCAACTTTAAAACTGTTGCTTGCATTAACTGTGTATAAATGGAAAGATTTATCGCCCCGTCAGAAACCTTCCGATTAGATTAGATTAGATTAGATTAGATTAGATTAGATTACCTTTATTGTCATTTTTCCCCTGTGGGCACAACGGCACACATTAAAAATGAAATTTAGTTGCTTGCTCTCAAGTGAAGACATACATAACACACATTTAAAACATACTATATACAACTTATGTATAGACCTACACCCTTACATATAAGTAACATAAACTGAATATCCAGCCTTCTTCCCTGGTTTTCATACATGTTGCTGTAACAGCTATTTATCTCTTCTTACATTTTCTACCCTCACTTGCTGTGGTACAAAAACAACAACCATATTATCCATGCTTTTTTCTTCTGCAGATCTTCCACGGAAGATGCCAAAGCATTTTGGGGTTTTTTGGGAAAATAAACATGGTGGACATATGAAGGATGAAGTTTCAAAGACTTCACTGAACTGATGGAGATATTTTTCCTATGTAGAACTAGATACTAGATAACCTTTATTGACATTTTTTCCTGTGGGCACAACGGCACACGTTAAAAATGAAATTTAGTTGCTTATTCTCAAAGTGTACACATACATAACACACATTTAAAATGTACTATATACAACATATGTATAGACCTACACCCTTACATATAAGTAACACAAAAACTCAGCAGAGTGAGTCACTTCTCTCCCAGCCCAATCAACTCCACAGAGTTGTTGTCAAGGCGACAAATTGGAGGATAGATTGCCAGGTCCACCACTTCATAGCAATGCCAGTAGCATTTAACTTATATACCACTTCACAGTGCTTTACAACCCTCTCTAAGCGGTTTTACAGAGTCAGCATCTTGCCCCCAACAATCTGGGTCCTCATTTTACCAGCTTTGGAAAGATGGAAGGCTGAGTCAATCTTGAGCTGGTCAGGATCGAACTGCCGAATAGCTGGCAGACGGCAGTCAGCAGATGTAGCCTGCAGTACTGCATTTTAACCACTACGCCACCACTTAAGCTCTGGAGCAGTGGTTCTCAACCTTTCTAATGCCGCGACCCCATAATACAGTTCCCCATGTTGTGGTGACCCCCAACCACTTATACATCACTGGGTGCCAGGGGCGTGGCCAAAGAAAAGGGGGAAAAATGGCAGACAGCCTTGTCTGGTGACCCCCGTGAAATGGTCGTTCGACCCCAAATGGGGTCCCGACCCACAGGTTGAGAACCACTGCTCTGGAGGAAAGAGTGAAGAGAAAACAACAAAGATGATTAGAGGACTGGAGGCTAAAACATATAAGGAACGGTTGCTGGAATTGGGCATATCTAGTTTGATGAAGAGAAGGACAAGGGGGGACACGATAGCAGTCTTCCAGTATCTCAGGTGCTGCCCCAAAGAAGAGGGAGTCAAGCTATTCTCCAAAGCGCCTGAAGGCAGGACAAGAAGCAATGGTTGGAAACTGATCAAGGAGAGAAGCAACCTGGAACTAAGGAGAAACTTCCTGACAGTTAGAACAATTAACCAATGGAACAGCCTGCCTCCAGAAGCGGTGAATGCTCCAACACTGGAAGTTTTTAAGAAGAGACTGGACAGCCATTTGTCTGAAATGGTGTAGGGTTTCCTGCCTGAGCAGGGGGTTGGACTAGATGACCTCCAAGGTCCCTTCCAACTCTATTATTCTCCTGGTGTTCTCCTTTTCCTCCTCTTGTTCTCCTATTATTTAGTGATTCAAACATTTGCAGGATACAACTCAAGGAAGCTCCTATTTTCCTTGCCAAAAAAAAAAAAAAAAAAAGTTTTAATAGAAAATCAAACCATCACAAACCCCAGATGGTGACTCCAGTTCAGAAATGTCAGAGCTCTTGATGCACAAGGAAATAAATCCACCGAGTTTTGTTGGGTTCCTGCACTGGGACAGAGGTTTTATGGGAAGCCAGTTGTTCTTTCTGCCTGTTCCTATCTCTGATGGGTTGAATCTTGCATAATGGCATCGTCTATCTCAGTGGTTCTCAACCTGTGGGTCGGGACCCCATTTGGGGTCGAACAACCATTTCACGGGGGTCGCCAAACAACGCAGTCTGCCATTTCCCCCCCCCCTTTTCCTTAGCTGTGCTACTCCCTTTTATTCTATTGGCTTTTGAAAGCCAATAGAATAGACTCTCTTGAATAGAGTCTAATTCTATTGGCTTTCAAACGCCAATAGGAATTGTCCAGGCTGTCTCTGCCCTGCTGAGCCCGCCAAAAATCCCATTCTGCAAACGGTGCTGCACCTGTTGAGTAGTTCTCGACTTACGACCAGTTGAGTAGTCCTCAACTTACGACCGGTTGGGGGTTTGTGGCATTAAAAAGGTTGAGAACCACTGGTCTATCTGCTAGCGTGGGTAGCTGCCATGGGGGGGCACCTACCTCGTTACCAGCTTTGCCTGTGGGGAGCACGTCTCATAAAACCTAGTTTTACATCAACAATCAGACGGTTTTCAATTCTTTCCCAGCATTTTTCTTCCTTTCGTCCTTTCCACTTCGAAGGAATCTTGAAGGTGGCCAATGACGAGTCTTAGAGCAGGGGTCTCCAATCTTGGCAACTTTAGGACTTGTGGACTTCAACTCCCAGAATTCCTCAGCCAGCACTTGTGGACTTCAACTCCCAGAATTCCTCAGCCAGCAGTTGTGGGCTTCAACTCCCAGAATTCCTCAGCCACCACTTGTGGACTTCAACTCCCAGAATTCCTCAGCCAGCACTTGTGGACCTCAACTCCCAAAATTCCTCAGCCAGCACTTGTGGACCTCAACTCCCAGAATTCCTCAGCCACCACTTGTGGACTTCAACTCCCAGAATTCCTCAGCCAGCACTTGTGGACCTCAACTCCCAAAATTCCTCAGCCAGCACTTGTGGACCTCAACTCCCAGAATTCCTCAGCCAGCACTTGTGGACTTCAGCTCCCAGAATTCCTCAGCCAGCACTTGTGGACTTCAACTCCCAGAATTCCTCAGCCAGCACTTGTGGACCAACTCCCAGAATTCCTCAGCCAGCACTTGTGGACTTCAGCTCCCAGAATTCCTCAGCCAGCACTGGTGGACTTCAACTCCCAGAATTCCTCAGCCAGCACTGGTGGACTTCAACTTCAATTCCTCAGCCAGCACTTGTGGACTTCAACTCCCAGAATTCCTCAGCCAGCACTTGTGGACTTCAACTTCAATTCCTCAGCCAGCAAAAAAGATATTGAGATTCTGGAAAGAGTACACAGAGGAGCAACAAAACTGATTGGGGGGAGCCGGAGGCTAAAACGTATGAAGAACAGTTACACTGATGATGTTACCTAGTTGGGTCATGAAATATCTGCAAGAAAACCACCAAGCTCAGAGAGTATCCAGGACTCCACAGTTCAACCCTGAGCTGCAAATATTCTCTTCGATCAAAACCAGACTTAAAAATAAACTCCAGGGAAAGCTAAAACTACTTTTATAGCTTGCCTACAATAAAAGAATCTTACAACTCCAATCATTTTGTTCCTTCTCCTCCTACTTATAATTCAATGATTAGGGGAGTGTCTGTCTGATCCACTTCTAAATGTTATCTAGCAGTTATAGACTTTTAAAAAGAAGGTTTAGCCTTGGTAAATGGTGCTTGCATATCTCCATCAAGGTAATCTCCCTGTGGCTAAGTGGAATTAGAGCTGGCTAATGGTTAGGTGGCAAACCGCTGGAAAATCACATAGCTTTGAACTAAATTGGAAAAAAACACCATCCCAAAACTCCCGGGGAGGAGAGAATGGGGTAATTCCTTCTCCTTTGCAAGGAAACAACGTTGAGTCAAATTCAAGTGGAGGGTGGCATTTATTTAATAAACAAGGATCTTTTTTTAGACACTTCAGCAGTAGTTGTCAGGGTGCCTAAATCATCCACTCTCTGATCAACCCTATTGTCCATAATTACATATAGTTGCCACACGGCTGATGAAGTCAATTGCCTGCTGCAGCCAAGATCTAGTAACATTACTGTATACGTTGATGACTAACTTCTACCCAAAGTAATTAAGATCTGTTTACAGCATCACCGGCTTTCTGCAGCTAGTTTCTAAAAATTACTTATTTTACAGGCAGAATAAGTTGTGCCTCTGAGAATATTTTCAATCAACGAGGCTTGCAATGGGCTGTAAGCCTGTCTCTTACTTCTTTGCTGATTAAAGGATATTTAAACTCTTATATTAACCAGACCCTTTGGATAATTTAGAATAGAATAGAATAGAATAGAATAGAATAGAATAGAATAGAATAGAATAGAATAGAATAGAATAGAATAGAATAGAATAGAATAGAATAGAATAAGGAATAAAATAGAGTAGAGTAGAGTAGAGTAGAGTAGAATAGAATAGAGTAGAGTAGAGTAGAGTAGAGTAGAGTAGAGTAGAGTAGAGTAGAGTAGATAAAATAATGGATAGCATAGCATAGCATAGAATAGAATAGAATAGAATAGAATAGAATAGAATAGAATAGAATAAGGAATAAGGAATAGAGTAGAGTAGAGTAGAGTAGATAAAATAATGAATAGAATAGAATAGAATAGAATAGAATAGAATAGAATAGAATAGAATAGAATAAGGAATAAGGAATAAAATAGAGTAGAGTAGAGTAGAATAGAGTAGAGTAGAGTAGAGTAGAGTAGAGTAGATAAAATAATGAATAGAATAGAGTAGAGTAGAGTAGAGTAGAGTAGAGTAGAGTAGAGTAGAGTAGAGTAGAGTAGATAAAATAATGGATAGCATAGCATAGCATAGTATAGCATAGAATAGAATAGAATAAGGAATAAGGAACAGAGTAGAGTAGAGTAGAGTAGAGTAGATAAAATAATGAATAGAATAGAATAGAATAGAATAGAATAGAATAGAATAGAATAGAATAGAATAGAATAGAATAAGAAATAGGAATAGAATAGAATAGAATAGAATAGAATAGAATAGAATAGAATAGAATAGAATAGAATAGAATAGAGATGAAAGGGACCATGGAGGTCTTCTAGTCCAGCCCCCTGCTCAAGCAGGAGAACCTATACCATCTCAGACAAGAGATCATTGGACAATTAGAAAATATTTTTCTGTATACTCTTTTGTTTTTACAAACATGAATACAATAATGCGACAAATTATTGGCATGGCAGCTAAAACGAAATGGTCAACAGCTAAATTCATTCCTATTAATTCATCTGCCGCACCAGGAAACATGGCGGGCGGGGGGGACATTTTTCCACTAATTTGTTAAAAAGAAAATCTGGCTCAGATACAAGCCTTGAAGCCAATTCAACAAGATTTGGCCGAGCTTAAGAGTGATTTTTGAGAAGATGAAAGAAAAACGGCTAAGGATGAAGATAAGTCAGAGATGCGCGAGGTGATAATGTAAGCCAGTGTTTCTCAACCTTGACAATTTTAAGGCATGTGGACTTCAACTCCCAGAATTCCACAGCCAGCAACACTGGCTGTGGAATTCTGGGAGTTGAAGTCCACATGCCTTAAAATTGTCAAGTTTGGGAAACACTGATGTAAGCCAATCGCAATATTTTTTGGATACATGAATTAGAATCGTAACTGCAGAGGAAAAATATATATATGATTGGTACTGAAACACCCCCAAAATCAACCAAACCTGGTTGCATTTATGGAGGATTTTTTTTTTTCTCCAGAAAACTCCTTTGCTTTGCGAATGGATTTTCAAGGTGAAATTGAACATATCAGATACCAATCCATGTTGTCAATCTGGTTATTTCAGAATCACAATGGGGGTGGAAGGAACCTTGGAGGTCTTCTAGTCCAACCCCCTGCTCAAGCAGGAGATCTTATATTATTTCAGACAGGTGGTTATCCAGTCTTTTCTTTAAAACCTCCAGTGATGAAGCACCTACAACTTCTGAAGGCAAGCTGTTCCACTAGTAATAGTAGTAAAGTTGGAAGGGACCTCGGAGGTCATCTAGTCCAACCCTCTGCTCAGGCAGGAAACCCTCCACCATTTTGGACAAATGGTTGTCCAGTCTCTTTTTAAAATCTTCCAGTGTTGGAGCATTTATTGCTTCTGGAGGCAGGTTGTTCCCCTGGTTAATTGTTCTCACTGTCAGGAAGTTTCTCCTTAGTTCCAGGTTGCTTCTCTCCTTTATTAGTTTCCATCCATTGCTTCTTGTCCTGCCTTCAGGCGCTTTGGAGAATAGCTTGACTCCCTCTTCTTTGGGGCAGCCCCTGAGGTATTGGAAGACTGCTATCGTGTCCCCCCTCGTCCTTCTCTTCATTAAACTGGACATACCCAATTCCAGCAACCGTTCCTTATATGTTTTAGCCTCCAGTCCCCTAATCATCTTTGTTGCTCTTCTCTGTACTCTTTCTAGAGTCTGAACATCTTTTTTACATCGCGGTGACCCAAACTGGATGCCGTATTCCAAGTGTGGCCTTACCAAGGTCTTGTAAAGTGGTATTAACCCTTCACGTGATCTTGATTCTATCCCTCTGTTAATGCAGCCCAGCACTGTGTTGGCCTTTTTGGCAGCTGCAGCACACTGCTGGCGCATATGTTCAAAATCCATCTAGCAAGAGGGAACTATCCAATTGGTTCCAATATTATTATTGTGTTATTATTATTTCTATGCATTCATTCATCCATTCGTTTGTTCATTCAGTCATTCAGTCATTCGTTCATTCGTTCGTTCACATACTGCCTTTATTATTTTTACATATAACTCAAGACAGTTGATGTACACAATACTTCTATTTTCCCCATAACATCCTGTGAATTTGGTTGGGCTAAGAGAGAATGACTGGCCCAAAGTCACCCAGATGGCTTTCATGCCTAAAGCAACACTAGAACTCACAGTCTCCTGGTGATTAGCTCAAGATCACCCAGCTGGCTTTCATGCCTAAGGCTGAACTAGAACTCACTGTCTCCTGGTGATTAGCCAAAAGTCATCCAGTAGGCTTTCATGCCTAAAGGGGAACTAGAACTCACTGTCTCCTAGTTATTGGTCCAAAGTCACCCAGCTGGCTTTCATGCCTAAGAGGGAACTAGAACTCACTGTCTCCTAGTTATTGGTCCAAAGTCACCCAGATGGCTTTCATGTCTAAAGGGGAACTAGAACTCACTGTCTCCTGGTGATTAGCTCAAGATCACCCAGCTGGCTTTCATGCCTAAGGCTGAACTAGAATTCACTGTCTCCTGGTGATTAGCCAAAAGTCACCCAGCTGGCTTTCATGCCTAAGAGGGAACTAGAACTCACTGTCTCCTAGTTATTGTCCAAAGTCACCTAACTGGCTTTCATGCCTTAAGGGGAACTAGAACTCACTGTCTCCTAGTTATTGGTTCAAAGTCACCTAGATGGCTTTCATGCCTAAGGGGGAACTAGAACTCACTGTCTCCTAGTTATTGGTCCAAAGTCACCCAACTGCCTTTCATGTCTAAGGGGGAACTAGAACTCACTGTCTCCTAGTTATTGATCCAAAGTCTCCCAGCTGGCTTTCATGTCTAAAGGGGAACTAGAACTCACTGTCTCCTGGTGATTGGCCCAAAGTCACCCAGCTACCTTTCATGCTAAGGTGGGACTAGAACTCACTTTCTCCTCGCTTCTAGCCTGGTGCCTTAACCACTAGACCAAACTGCTCTGTTACCACAAGATACAAGATTTTAGGCCTATTTCACCGTGAAGTAGCAAAAATCTCCAACTAAGGTGCGATCCAGGCAAAGCAAGCTATCAATCTATCCTGGTTGTGCCAAAGTCAGAACCTTGCCAGCGCCTCACCACTACAGCGTGTTGTGCGTTCTCCAGTCACATTCTGCATTCATCGTCAAACTCGAATTCGTACATTTGATTAACCCCGTGAATGCTTATTAGTCCTTTAACTTATCGTTGAAACCGGCCGATGGATCATTTTGATTCCGTTTCATTTCACAGCAATTTTTTTAATGGGAGAAGGTGCGCTTTGACAAACTCATTTGCCTGTCTGATTGGAAAAATAAAAATATGGCCCCATTTATTCAGCGGAGTGATGATTTGATGATGCTAACTGCTTATGAGCAGATTGAATATAGACAGAAGCATTGCCTGAATGGATGTAATGAAATATGGGACTTGCTCGTTCATACAAAATGCAGCAGGATAAAAAAACGTGTTTTGTCTTATTTATTTCATAAATGTATTAAATTTATAGGCTGTCCATCTCAATCTGCGAAGCCACTCTTATAGCTATATGTGCATTACAAATATATATGTGTGTGTGTCTGTCTGTCTGTCTGTCTAGATAATGTTTAGATAATTTTATATATATATATATACATTTCTGTATTGTGTTTCTTTGGTTTTTCTTCTTTTTGTGTCCTTAGAGGCAATTAAAGGCAATTATTTTAAAATGTCCATCAACTAGATAAACCATTACTGAAACTGAGGTTTCACAAAAACCATTTTAAGGTTTATGTATAGATATCTTTCTCTCTCTACTCTCTTCAGAATTAGACTGATTTAGGACTAAAGTTCACCTTAGTGTATATGAGTTTTACAGAATTCGCACATTTCAAATTTGTCAGAAGAATGCAAGAAGCCACTAAAATCCAATTTTTTCAAACTCTTTGGGAATACTGTTTTCAAACTGGTGCAGATAGAAGAAACAGAGAATTTTCAGTTCACAAAACTTCTTGTTCGCTTATCAATCAAGACTATAAGTGAATTGATTTTGGCAAAAAATGCTGCTTTTGTATTGTGCTGTCTAGTTGTGAAAAGATTAGTCACTGAGACGTGTAGAAAAACAGTGTCTATGGAGGTTCTCAATAGTAATAATAATAATAATAATAATAATAATAATAATAATAATAATAGGAAGGGACCTTGGAGGTCATCTAGTCCAACCCCCTGCTCATGGTTGTTCCAAAGGTGCTTTTTCAAAAGACACTTTGCTTTTCCTTGAAGACCTTTCTCTTCTCATCCAAGAAACTTCTTCAGTTCCTTCCATCCATCTTGACTTTTTATTGGCCCCGCTTTCCTCAAAAAATATCTGCGCTTCCAGTTTTGCCCACCCACCCACCCACCCCCCTTACAAAAAAGACATTGAGACTTTGGGAAAAGTGCAGAGAAGAGCAACTAAGATGATTAAAGACCTGGAGATTCAAAAATATGAAGAACAGTTGCAGGAATTGGATATGTCTAGTTCAATGAAAAGAGGGAGTAGGGATGACATGATAGCAGTCTTCCAATATTTGAGGGGCTGCCCCAAAGAAGAGGAGGGGTCCACCTATTCTCCAAAGCCCCTGAAGGCAGGACAAGAAGCGACGGATGGAAACTAATCAAGGAGAGAAGCAACCTGGAACTAAGGAGAAACTTCCTGACAGTTAGAACAATTAACCAGTGGAACAACCTGCCTCCAGAAGTGGTGAATGCCCCAACACTGGAAGTTTTTAAGAAGAGACTGGACAGCCATTTGTCTGAAGTGGTATAAGGTTTTCTGCCTGAGCAGGGGGTTGGACTAGATGACCTCCAAGATCCCTTCCAACTGTATCATTTTATGTTCCATGCTGCCATCTACAATGTGGCTGACAGTTACACACTGCAATAATTACTTGGGAGAAAAATATGTCTTTCTCCATGAGATTTATTTGGTCTCCTCAAAGACCTTCATCTTCAGCCTCTTTGTGCTGCTGATGTATAATAATAATAATAATAATAATAATAATAATAATAATAATAATAATAATAATAAAACAGACAAGCACCTGCAACATAACACCCCAGACTTAACAATTGTCGATAAGAAAGACAAAAAAGTCTGGATAGTGGACGTGGCATTGCCTGGAGACAGCAGAATAGAAGAGAAAGAACTGGAGAAGATAACAAAATACAAAGACCTACAAATAGAAATAGAAAGACTGTGGCAAAAGCAAGCTAGGGTAGTACCAATAGTCATAGGCTCCTTGGGTGCAATTCCAAAACAACTGGAGCACCACTTGAACACCATTGGCATTGACAAATTCGCTATTAGTCAATTGCAAAAGGCAGCCTTACTAGGAACTGCTTCCCTCCTGCGACGATATCTGTAATACCATCAAACATCCACATCTGCCTATCCCAGGTCCTGGGTAAGGACTCGATAGGTAGACAAAATGCCAAATCCAGTCTGAACATCTGGCTGACTGTGCGATGATCCATAATAATAATAATAAAAACAAAAGTTGGAAGGGACCTTGGAGGTCTTCTAGTCCAACTCCCTGCTCAGACAGGAAACCCTATACCATTTCAGACAAATGGCTGTCCAATCTTTTCTTAAAAACTTCCAGTGTTGGAGCATTCACCGCTTCTGGAGGCAGGTTGTTCCACTGGTTAATTGTTCTAACTGTCAGGAAGTTTCTCCTTAGTTTTAGGTTGCTTCTCTCCTTGATTAATTTCCATCCGTTGCTTCTTGTCCTGCCTTCCGGTGCTTTGGAGAATAGCTTGACTCCCTCTTCTTTGGGGCAGCCCCTGAGATACTGGAAGATTGCTATCATGTCCCCCCTCGTCCTTCTCCTCATTAAACTAGACATACCCAATTCCAGCAACCATTCCTCATAGGTTTTAGCCTCCAGTCCCCTAATCATCTTTGTTGCTCTTCTCTGCACTCTTTCTAAAGTCTCAACATCTTTTTTACATCGTGGTGACTGTATGTTCTTCTCTTCTTTTTTTTTTTTTTAACTTCTCCATATTCCATCTGCTAACTCTGCCAGGCTGTTATCGTGCCCTGCTTAAAATAGCAGATGCCAACTAGCTAAATCATTCAATCTGCATGCCAAACATATTTTGGGCACCGTTTACCTTCATAAGATCAGCTCTAATGACTCATACCTTGATTATCACACATATTGAAAGACTCATCCTAGAACAGGGAAATGTTTACCAAAGGCATCCTCCAATTTTCCTGAAAAACTGTAGCTTATGTCTGCCTCGCGAGCGTAAAAATATACTGCGATTAACCACACGGTTACCTTCCATAAAACTAATGTGGCTGTCTTCCGTTTTCTATGCGCTCAGTATATGACTCCATAAATCCAGAAGGCGATGAACAATTTAGCCTGTTGCCTTATAGCAATTGTCGGCAGAAGCATTATGAACTTGCCTGGTTAATTATAGCCATTATCAAGTGTTATTGCTGCAAGGGCTATTACCGCCAAACAGCAAAAAAAAAAAAAAAAAAAAAAAAATATATTGCATTTCTCCATATGTTCCGTTGTGCTATTCTCATGTAATTTTATGGCTGTGTTCATAACCCAGTACAGTAATGGGAAGGAAACGCAATGAAAAATCCTGTAAATCCTTCTATTATTGCTATTCCTGGGTAGGGTTTAGGAAAAGATTCCTGCTAGAAAAACTCTAGTGTCAACTGATTGAGAAGAAGCATGGAGATCATCTAGTCCAGGCTTTTCAACCTTTTCACCCATTGTACCACTTTTAGGATACGGCAACATCCACCAGTTGCCTAGCAAGGAGTCAAAAACTTGATGACCAAAAAAGAAAAACAGAAAAAAATGATAAACTACAGGTAGTCCTTGACTTACAACAGTTTGTTTAGTGACTGTTTGAAGTTACAATGGCACTGAAAAAAGTGCCCCCAAGCCACAGCTGAGCAAGACACCTGCCTGCCCACCTGGCGGTGCTCTTCCTCCTGTCCGAGGTTTTCATTGTTGTGAGCATTTCTGTTGAGGATTGGCAGCGGGGGTGGGGTGGGGGGTGTTTGGTTTTTATTCCCCCCCGTCTGCTGGGTGGTTGCAGCAGGTTTTGGTCACTTCACATGACCCTGGGACACTGTGACCGTCATAAATATGAATCAGTTGCCAACCATCTGAATGTAAATCACAAGACCCTGGAGACGCTGCAACGTTCCAACTGATTGGTGCTTCTTCTGGGCTGAGCAGAAGCGCCAAGATCAGCGCTGAGCTACAGCTGGAGCCTGGCGCTGTTCCTGGTGCTTCCACTGAGCCCTGACAGCCCCAAAGGAGCACCGATCAGCCGGAAAGCAGCGCTGATCCTGGCGCTTCGCCTGAGCCCTGACAGCCCTGCAGCTCCAGCTGTCTCTCGCTCAGGCTTGTGCGGTGCTGCCACCGGTTCAGCTCATTCCCCCCCCCCGCTACCACTTTTCTAGGATGGTCATGTACCACCTGCCAGGTGCCAATGTACCACAGGTGGTACCCGTACCACTGGTTGAAAAGCCCTGTCCTAGTCCAACCTGCTAACCTCGGATGTTCTTGCTTTGACAACAGATGGAAATGCAGCCATTTTCTCTATTGCTTTTAGAATTAGTCGATGCTGGGAGAGGGAATAGAGATGAGAGTCCAGCTAGTCATAACAATAATAACTCAGTCTTAGTCCTGCCTTAGGCATGAAAGCCGGCTGGGTGACTTTGGGCCAATCACCAGGAGACGGTGAGTTCTAGTCCTCCTTAGGCATAAAAGCCGACTGGGTGACCGTGGGCCAATCACCAGGAGACGGTGAGTTCTAGTCCACCTTAGGCATAAAAGCCGATTGGGTGACCCTGGGCCAATCACCAGGAGACGGTGAGTTCTAGTCCACCTTAGGCATAAAAGCCGACTGGGTGACCCTGGGCCAATCACCAGGAGACGGTGAGTTCTAGTCCACCTTAGGCATAAAAGCAGACTGGGTGACCCTGGGCCAATCACCAGGAGACGGTGAGTTCTAGACCTGCCACAAAGCCGCAGATTCGTGGTCTGCAATGATGACCTTGGGAGACAGAATGGAGAGCGGCAGACCGGACAACTGGCACCTAAAAGGTATCTCCGTCCACGGAAGGAGTGAAGCTGAGGGAAATGACTCCCAGGAGACCCTCCTTAATTTTCTGGAGGGAGAAAGACTTTCAGTCATGTCGTGACCTTTGTCCTTTAACCCCTTGCACACAATTTGTGGGTCCTGCGACGTCCCTCCCAGGGCAGCCATATTGCACGTTTGCCCAAATTCCCAATTTACGGATTTACAGGTTCCAAAGATTTTCGGCTTCTAAGGTAGGAAAGGAAGCGAGTGGGTGTCTAAAGCGCTGGTTAGCTACGATGTTCTCAGGGGAAGGGGTGAAAAAAAAAATCAAGATGGCCGCCACATCTGGGGAACAAAAGCTCCACCCTTCTTGAGGAGCGTCACAAAAAGGGGCAGGGCTTGGGTGGCTTGCTTGTGGCTGCCATCTTGACTTTTTTGACCCCTCCCCAAGGATACCCAGGGTTACTCATAACGTGAGACGATACTTTTGGGGGCTCTGTGGTAAAGCTTGCAAGAAAAATTTAGAAAGCGGGGTTTCTCCGGTGTAGAAATTGGGGATTTTACAGTTGAATTAGTGTTCTTTTTATTGTCACTATAAATGTAGCATTTGGATTTTATTTCTTTTTAGGTTACTTTAACTGCTGCTATTTTTAACTTCTTAATTTTTTTTTATTTTTTTATTTTTTTGCGTTTGGACAGCAGCCCAGCGAGGGACAAGATTGCTGTTTTGTTTGTTGCTGTTTTGTGGAAGCTCAGTATGAGCAGCCTTCCTACGAGCAGTCAAAGCTGAGTAAAAGCTGTTCGTGGTTATTCATACAGTTAGGCAGCTGATTTTTTTTCTTGCTCCCAGTAGCTGCTCTTCCACCCTCTCCTCCTCCTCTTCTTCTTCCTCTTCTCCTTCTCCTCCTTCTCCCTGTGCTCCTCTTCCTCTTCTTCCTTTTTTATCTTCTCCTTCTCCCTGTCCTCCTCTTCTTCTACTTCCTTTTCTCCCTCCTCTTCCCCTTCTCCTTCTCCTCCTTCTCTTCTTCCTCTTCTTCTTCCTCTTCCTTTTTCCTCTTCCTCTTCTCCCTCCTCTTCCCCTCCTTCTCCTCCTTCTCCTCCTCCTCTTCTTTTTCTTCTTCTCCTCTTCCTCCTTCTCCCTCTCCTCCTCCTCTTCTCTCCTCCTCTTCTCCTCCTCCTCCTTCTCTTCCTCTTCTCCTTTTCCTTCTCCTTCTCCCTCTCCTCCTTCTTCTCTTCCTCCTTCTCCATGTCCTCCTCCTCCTCCTTCTCCTCCTCCTCTTCCTCTTCTCCTCCTCCTCCTCCTCCTATTCTTCTCTCCTCCTCCTCCTCTTCTCCTCTTCTTCCTCTTTCTCCCTCTCCTCCTCTTCTTCTTCCTCTTCTCCTTCTCCTCCCTCTCCTCCTTCTTCCTCTTCTCCTTCTCCTTCTCCCTTTCCTCCTCTTCTTCTTCCTCTTCTTCTCCTTCTCCTCTCTCTCCTCCTCTTCTTCCTCTTCTTCCTCTTCTCCTTCTCCTCCTCCCTCTCCTCCTCCTCCTCTTTTTCCTCTTCTCCTTCTCCTTCTCCCTCTCCTCCTCCTTCTCTTCTCTTCTTCTCCTCCTCCTCCTCCTCTTCTTCTCTTCTCCTCCTTCTCCTCCTCCTCTTCTTCTTCCTCTTCTCCTCCTCCTCCTCCCTCTCCTCCTCCTTCTCCTCCTTCTCCTCCTTCTCCTCCGTCTCCCTGTCCTCCTCCTCTTCTTCTTCTCCTTCTCTTCCTCCTTCTCCCTTTCCTCCTCTTCCTCCTCCTCCTTCTCCCTCTCCTCCTCCTCCTCCTTCTTGTCCTCCTCTTCCCCATCTCCCTGTCCTCCTTCTCCTCTTCTTCTTCTTCTCCTTTTCCTTCTCCTTCTCCTCCTCCTTCTCCCTGTCCTCCTTCTCCTCTTCTTCTTCTTCTTCCTCTTCTCCTCCTTCTCCTTCTCCTCCTCCTTCTCCCTGTCCTCCTTCTCCTCCTCCTCTTTTTTTACCCCTCCTCCTCCTCCTCCTTCTCTACAAAATATGTTATCCTCCTCTCCTGAAAAGGCCACTCACACGTCCACCAACCCAACATCACCTGAGCACAAAGGTCAAATGGCAAAAAGGATAACACATGATTTCAAAAATGCTTTCGGTTCTAAACCCAGCCTGCACCCGAGAGTTAATTTGCAGATTCAGCCCTTCGATCGGACCGTGCCCCTGAATCAAATGGGCATCCTAAAGTAGCATGAAAAACAGGCCGCCTTATATATAAACAGATGGCAGCAATTAGGCAGAGCCGTGTCTAAAACATGCCTGTGAAATTCCTCGCATCGGCCTTCTAGCTCCCGGGAGGGAACAGTTATTTGACTGAATGGATTAAAACTAAGTTCAGGATGATTGAAAGCTTCGGTCCCTCACTTCTTCACGGGTTCACTTTATCCGGGCCTCCCAGAATCCGATTCAACTGGAGAATTGAATTAATTCAAATGGCCGCTTCGCAAAACTACGCCTGGATGTGGCACGCAACGAATTAAATGGTCACTGTCAGCAGCGGGGCAATGAGAACACGCGTGTCACACATGGGGGAAATATGAGGTTTCAGGCACGGGTGTTCCAGGGAATAGCTGCTTTGCATTTTGAAAAGGCTGGCAAGAATTTGGTCAACCACTCTATTGAAAACACGGGTTTCCATGGTGAGACTTGGGAATGAAGGAAACCTCAAGAAATTGTTTTGGGAAAGGACGGTTGTTTTAGTTATGTAGCCAAGCTATAAACATCTGCCTGCATTGGACTTCCTGGATGGTTTCGCTGCTGATTTCTTTAAAATAAGAAGCCTCAAGAAAAAGAGCAGCCAGGGCTCAGATATTTGGGTTCTGGACTGCATCCCCACGAGCCTATAGGGCGAGGATAAATGATGACACCATCGCTCATGGTGCTGCCTTCACACAAATGCTGAATGAGTAAACAATCATAGTGATTGTATGAGGCATTGGCATCTGGGTACCATTCCTTCATTCACTCAGATTTAGAGGCTGCCTCTTTCCAGATGATTTCAGCAGCTTATAGGAAGGAAGGAAGGAAGGAAGGAAGGAAGGAAGGAAGGAAGGAAGGAAGGAAGGAAGGAAGGAAGGAAGGAGAGAATTGGGAAGGAAGGAAGGAAGGAAGGAGAGAATTGGGAAGGAAGGAAGGAAGGAAGGGAGGGAGGAAGGAGAGAATTGGGAAGGAAGGGAGAGAGGAAGAGAGGAAGGAAGAAGGAAGGAAGGAAAGAAAGAAAGGAGAGAATTGAGAATGGAGAGAGGGAGAGAAGAAAGAGAAAGAAAAAAGAAAGAAAGAAAGAAAGAAAGAAAGAAAGAAAGAAAGAAAGAAAGGAGAGAATTGGGAAGGAAGGAAGGAAGGAAGGAGAGAATTGGGAAGGAAGGGAGAGAGGAACAGAGGGAGGAAGAAGGAAGGAAGGAAAGAAAGAAAGAAAGGAGAGAAGGGAGAGAGGGAGAGAAGAAAGAAAGAAAGAAAAAAGTAAGGAAGGAAGGAAAGAAGAAAGGAAGGAGAGAATTTGGAAGGGACGGAGAGAGGAAGGAAGGGAAGAAGGAAGGAAGGGAGGGAGGAAGAAGGAAGGAAGGAAAGAAGGAAAGAAGGAAAGAGAAAGAAGGAAAGAAGAAGAGAATTGGGAAGGGAGGGAGGGAGAGAAGGAAGGAAGGAAGGAAGGAAGGAAGGAAGGAATTGGGAAGAAAGGGAGAGAGGAAGGGAAGGAGGAAGAAGGAAGGGAGGGAGGAAGGGAGGGAGGGAGGGAGGAAGGAAGGAAGGAAGGAAGGAATTGGGAAGAAAGGGAGAGAGGAAGGGAGGGAGGGAGGAAGGGAGGAAGGAAGAAAGGAAGGAAGAGGGAAGGAAGGAAGGGAGTGTAAGCATCCAGAAGACAAAGACTGAAAAAATATCCTATGCAGCTCAACCTCCATTGTCCCCCAAGAGATGGCAGATATTAACAACATATCAGTTTGTTATGCTTGCTTGTCAGTGAGAACCTGGACAATGTGTTGCTCTGGCAGTTTTACTAAGGGGGCATGCACAATATTTTATTAGTTTAAAGAGTCATGGCTCACAAAGTTTGAGAAACTCTGCCTTTTTCATTTCTTCTTAAAGAAAAAAAAACCCCATCCAAATCCTATGCTATTTATACACACTCGAGATTTTTGGCCTCCACCCAGTTTAACTTCAAAACAATATTCTGTCTTGTCCCTGTTTTGAAAAGCAAAGCATGAGCATGACTTACACCATTACGTGCAAAAAAAGGAAAAAAAATGCATTAGCTGAAATTATAACAATTACAAAAATAGGACACGGGCCTAAATTTAGGCACGGACAAGAGCCATTTTGCCGGATTATTCGGGGAATATTGTAGCCCTCTCTCTGTCTTTGTAATTATTTCCCTGAAGCATTGCCAAATTATTGATTATATCTGAGGAGAGGAATTAATTCATCAGCGTGGCTCTGAGTGCTGAACATTACTTTGGATGGGATATCCATAATAACATTTCCGGATGTTCTCGTCCCTGTCCTGAAGGATATAAAAGCAATCTTGCTAGACCAGAAGCAAAGGTTTAATAAATATGTATTTTTCCTCTGTGGTCGAGTGGATAACTCTGTGAAACCTGGAAATAATAAGCTCTACTTCACCATTAGACATTTGCACCACTCAGGGGTAGGCCATCTTGGCTTTTTTATGACTCGTGGACTTCAACTCCCAGAATTCCTGAGCCAGCCACGTTGAGGGGAAAGAGAGAGGTTTCCAAGCTGAGCCATGCTGGCTCAGGAATTCTGGGAGTTGAAGTCCACGAGTCATAAAGCGGCCTAGGCCTAGGCCAGGGGTAGGCAACCTGGGCTCTTTTATGACTCGTGGACTTCAACTCCCAGAATTCCTGAGCCAGCCATGCTGAGGGGAAAGGGAGAGTTTCCAAGCTGAGCCAGGCTGGCTCAGGAATTCTGGGAGTTGAAGTCCACGAGTCATAAAAGAGCCAAGGTGGCCTACCCCTGGCCTAGACCATTTCAGACAAATGGCTGTCCAGCCTCTTCCTGGCTCAGGAATTCTGGGAGTTGAAGTCTACGAGTCATAAAGCGGCCTAGGCCTAGGCCAGAAGTAGGTAACCTTGGCTCTTTTATGACTCGTGGACTTCAATTCCCAGAATTCCTGAGCCAGCCATGCTGAGGGGAAAGGGAGAGGTTTCCAAGCTGAGCCATGCTGGCTCAGGAATTCTGGGAGTTGAAGTCCACGAGTCATAAAGCGGCCTAGGCCTAGGCCAGAGGTAGGCAACCTTGGCTCTTTTATGACTCATGGACTTCAACTCCCAGAATTCCTGAGCCAGCCATGCTGAGGGGAAAGGGAGAGGTTTCCATGCTTAGCCATGCTGGCTTTCATGTCCAAGGCAGGACTAGAACTCACCATCTCCTGCTGATTGACCCAAAGTCACCCAGCCGGCTTTCATACCCAAGGCAGGACTAGAACTCACCGTCTCCTGGTGATTGGCCCAAAGTCACTCAGCCGGCTTTTCTGCCTAAGGCAGGATTAGAACTCACCATCTCCCACTTTTTAGCCTGATGCCTCAATCACTCAACCAAAACTAGCTCCCGTGGGTATATCAGTGTATTTCTCTTGAAGACAATATGAAAGGTTCATTCAACTTTCTGATACCATCTGCAACCCTAGAGTTTCTTTTTGGTCTCTCTTCCAAACAGCCAGCAGATCTAAGTTTACTTAGCTTTTTCAAGAGAAGCCATTTAGAAAATCCCCTTTTTTTTAACCTTGGAAAAAAAAACACCACCACACAGGGGGAGCCATAAAGCTTTTGCTGTCTCTTCAACTATGAAATATTCCCACCGAGGAGATTTACAAAGTTTATTTAAGACTGTACCTTTGTATCGTACAGCAACATTGTTCTCTCTTCCAGTTGTGTTTGGCTAAGAAAGTCTCCCCTGTTCCCAAAGAGCCTTCCTTTCTGTAGATATACGGTTTTGTTTGAGTGCAAACAATACATTTAATTGCTTTTTTTGGGGGTGCGCCAAGCAGAGCAAAAAGACGGATGTGGATTCGCCCTTTTGGCTGATTAAATTAATCCTGCCTGTGATGAGACGATCCAAAATCTTTGCATCGTTGGCTGTGCGTTTGGTGTGTATCTGGCAGAATGCAAAACAAAAAAACAAAAACAAAAAGCCAACAACAGAGGTGAGTCACACTTTCCTTCCTTCATAACAGGTTGACGTTATTTGTGTGAGCCAAACTCTTAATTAATCTGAAAACCTAAAGCAACACAATCTACCGACAATTATCGACTAGCCTGTGTTTGGAAGGGGGGGGGGAAATGTCAGGTGAGTAGGATTTGGGGTGTAGGAACACACAAGGTTGTGGAGACAAATGTAGGCTGGTAGCTCATTAGCAAAGAAAGACCACCTTGATATAAATGGAGAAAAACACGCCAAAACAGAGGGCGCGCTACCTACGGTGGGTCAACAAGTACCTTGAGAAGCCAACGTCATTCTTTTCCATGGGGAACAAAAGAACTGCTAAATTCACAACAAAGATCATGTCCACTTCGGATATCTTTCGACGCCATGTTCTTGGGCAGGAGAAGCCAAAAAAAAACCCACCTTCAAAGGTTTTTGCAAAGATCTGAAGCCGTGCTTCGCAAAGCAACAACATCCACACCCTGCTTCTCCAAGCACAGGGCCTGTTTGTGTTGGCCCGAGCTTTCGTCCAGCTCTTCTGAGGCCTTAAATGTCTATGGCAGGGGTCCTCAAACTTGGCCACTTTAAGACGGGTGGACTTCAATTCCCAGAATTCCCCCACTGCAAAGATGGTCAGACATTTCCATGGCCAGCATGACATGATGGAGCGCTGTTACCTTCCCATCCAAGTGGTACCTATTTATCTACTCGCATTTGCATGCTTTCAAACTGCTAGGTCTGGTCGGCAGGAGTCAGGGCTAGGACAGGAACTCACCCCATCCTGTGGTGCTTGGGTCTTGAACCCTGGGCTGTCAGCTTTCCAGCTGATAATAATAATAATAATAATAATAATAATAATAATAATAATAATAATAATAATAATAATAATAATAATAATAATAATAATAATAATTAAAAAGGAGGAGGAGGAGGAAGAGGAGAAGAAGAAGAAGAAGAAGAAGAAGAAGAAGAAGAAGAAGAAGAAGAAGAAGAAGAAGAAGAAGAAGAAGAAGAAGAAGAAGAAGAAGAAGAAGAAGAAACAAGAAACAAGAAACAAGAAACAATGGATGGAAACTCATCAAGGAGAGAAGCAGCCTGGAATTAAGGAGAAACTTCCTAACAGTGAGGACAATTAACCAGGGGAACACCTTGCCACCAGAAGTTGTGGGTGCTCCATTGCTGGAGGTTTTTAAGAAGAGACTGGATAGCCACTTCTCTCAAATGGTACAGGGTCTCCTGCTTGGGCAGGGGGCTGGACTACAAGACCTTCTATTCTATTCTATTCTATTCTATTCTATTCTAATCTAATCTATTCTATTCTATTCTATTCTATTCTACTATACTCTATTCTATTCTTATAATAATAATAAAGTTGGAAGGGACCTTGGAGGTCATCAAGTCCAACCCCCTGCTCAGACAGGTAACCCTATAGCATTTCAAACAAATGGCTGTCCAGTCTCTTCTTAAAAACATCCAGTGTTGGAGCATTCACAACTTCTGGAGGCAGGTTGTTCCACTGATTAATTGTTCTAACTGTCAGGAAGTTTCTCCTTAGTTCTAGGTTGCTTCTCTCCTTGGTTACTTTCCATCCCTTGCTTCTTGTCCTGCCTTCAGGCGCTTTGGAGAATAGCTTGACTCCCTCTTCTTTGGGGCAGCCCCTGAGATATTGGAAGACTGGAGACTGGCTCCCTTGAAGCAAGGGGGGCGGGGAATAGACTGACTAAATCATAAATTTGCTCTCCTGCTACAGAAGGCAGAAGAGAATGAAAAAGGCTGAAGTTAAGGTTAAAGATTAGATTTCAGGGGGATGAGTAATAAAAGTGTCATGGTTCCAACGGATGAAACTCTTCAAAGAACTTCGAGGCATTGTTTACCTTAAAGAATCTTTATTTGAGTAGCATAGCATCAGCATGTACATAGGCAAAGCCAAAATCTGAATCCCGCCCTTTGAGCACATAGTATCAAAGCACAATTCCCTCCTCTAATTTACAGTCATAAATCACATTCTCCAATTAGTTTGAAATGCAGGCTTTCCCTCCAGTTCTTCAGGCCGGCCAATTCTTATCATCTCTTATTTCAAGATCCTTGGTTCTCACACTAGCTACAGTGTTGCTATGTCTAACTAAGCTCCCATGCATATTCCTCCTCTTTCTCCCCCCCCCTCAGTATCATCTAATTCTAACTCCAATTCTAAGAGTAAAACATAAGAAGGAAAATGGCTGCATCGCCATATGTTGTCAAAGCAAGAACATCCGATGTTAGCAGCGTTGACAAAAAGCTTTTAATGGTTAAAATGGCTTGGCAATCTAATTAATTAGCTGATTTGTGAGTTTCCTTCCCAGAGGTTTTAAAAGCAAAGCAGGCGAGATAGCGGTGATGGATTAACAATATGGCTAAAACGGTTCTCCGCGCCCTGAAATGACAAAATAGTAATAATAATAATAATAATAATAATAATAATAATAATAATAATAAAGTTGGAAGGGACCTTGGAGGTCATCTAGTCCAACCCCCTGCTCAAGCAGGAAATCCCATACCAGGGGTCTCCAACCTTGCCAATTTTAAGACTTATGGACTTCAACTCCCAGAATTCCTCAGGCTGGGGAATTCTGGGAGTTGAAGTCCACAAGTCTTAAAGTTGGCAAGGTTGAAGACCCCTGCCCTATACCATTTCGGACAAGTGGCTGTCCAGTCTCTTCTTAAAAACGTCCAGTGTTGGAGCATTTACAGCTTCTGGAGGCAGGTAGTTCCACCGGTTAATTGTTCTCACTGTCCGGAAGTTTCTCCTTAGTTCTAGGTTGCTTCACTCTTTGGAGAGAATATAATGATCTATAATGGAGAGCGTCCGATCATGACGCCCCCCCCATTTATGATACAGGGAGTCCTCGACTTACGATCGTAACTGAGCCCTAAGTTTCCATTGCTAAGTGAGTTTTGCCCCGTTTTACGACCATTCTAGCCACAGTTCTTAAGTGAATGCTTGCAGTTGTTAAGTGAGTAACCCAGTTGTTAAGCGAATTCGGCTTCCCCCATGGACTTTGCTGGTCAGAATGTCGTAAAAGGGGGAATCGCGTGACCCCCAGGGACGGTGCAATGTCATAAATGTGAGTCAGTTGCCAGCCTTCTACATTTTGATCACGTGAACAGGGACTGCTGTTTTTCACCCTTACGACCGTTGCAGCATCCCCAGGGTCACGTGAACAAAATTCGGATGCTTGGCATCACTTGTACTTATGCCTGTGACAGCATCCCAGCATCATGTGATCCCCTTTTGTGACCTTTTGTGACCTTCTGACAAGCAAAGTCAATGGGGAAGCCGGATTCACTTAACAACCAGGTTACTAGCTTAACCTCTGCAGCGATTCACTTAACAACCAAGTTACTGACTTAACCTCTGAAGTGATTCACTTAACAACTGGGTTACTAACTTAACCTCTGCAGCGATTCACTTAACAACCAAGTTACTGACTTAACCTCTGCAGTGATTCACTTAACAACTGGGTTACTAACTTAACCTCTGCAGTGATTCACTTAACAACCAGGTTACTAGCTTAACCTCTGCAGCGATTCACTTAACAACCAAGTTACTGACTTAACCTCTGCAGTGATTCACTTAACAACTGGGTTACTAACTTAACCTCTGCAGTGATTCACTTAACAACCGGGTTACTGACTTACCCTCTGCAGTGATTCACTTAACAACCGAGTTACTAACTTAACCTCTGCAGTGATTCACTTAACAACCAGGTTACTAACTTAACCTCTGCAGTGATTCACTTAACAACCGGGTTACTAACTTAACCTCTGCAGTGATTCACTTAAGAACCAGGTTACTAACTTAACCTCTGCAGTGATTCACTTAACAACCGGGTTACTAACTTAACCTCTGCAGTGATTCACTTAAGAACCAGGTTACTAACTTAACCTCTGCAGTGATTCACTTAACAACCGGGTTACTAACTTAACCTCTGCAGTGATTCACTTAACAAGCGGTACTTACTTAACCTCTGCAGTGATTCACTTAACAACCGGGTTACTAACTTAACCTCTGCAGTGATTCATTTAACAAACGGGTACTAACAACCTCTGAAGTGATTCACTTAACAACCAGGTTACTAACTGAACCTCTACAGTTTTTCACTTAACAACTGGGTTACTGACTTATCCTCTGCAGTGATTCACTTAACAACAGTAGCAAGAATGGATGTCAAAGGAGGCAAAATTCACACCACTTGTCTCACTTAGCAACGGAAATTTTGCACTCCGTTGTAGTCGTAAGCCGAGAACTGCCCTTGTAACTGATCTCCATTAAATATCCCCAAACCTGAAAGTTTGAATGTTACACAAGGCTCTCTGCAAATGTAGAAAATCAATCCTCCTCTTTTATTCTACCTGATCATGATGAGATTGAATAAGATGAACTTTTAAAGCCTGTACTTACATATGCTCAATAAGGAATGTTCCGTCCTCTCTCAAGAGCCTCAACAGTAGGGATGTTATTTTAAAAAAAAAAAACAAAATCCAATAAACAATATAGAAAGATCAGACTTGCTGGCAGATCCGCCTAAGAATTTTAATGTACTATTATTAAAGTATCTCCCCCCCCCCTTTTTATTCGGTATAACCTGCTTCTGTGCATTAAGAAAAATAAAGCAGTCATTTTTAAAATTATAAACCCGTCAATATGAGTGCAAGTCATCTTCGACAATTTGCTTAGTGACCGTTCGAAGCTATAACTGAACTGGGAAAAGTTACTGATGATAGTTTTCCACACTGATGATGTTGCAGTATCCCGATAGTCGTGTGATCAAAATCTGGACCCTTGGCTACCACATTTTTCCTTCCTGAAAAGACTTGCTAGGCCAGATTTCAACAGCTGAAACGTTGTGGTCAATCAATCAGAAGAGAACTGAAAGAGAAGAGACGAGAAGAGAAGAGAAGAGAAGAGAAGAGAAGAGAAGAGAAGAGAAGAGAAGAGAGTAGAATAGAATACAACAGAAAATAGAACAGAAAATAATAGAATAGAATAGAATAGAATAGAATAGAATAGAAAAGAACAGAAAAGAACAGAAAATAGAATAGAATAAAGTAGAGTAGAAAAGAATAGAATAGAAAATAATAGAATAGAATAGAATAGAACAGAATAGAACAGAAAATAGAATAGAATAGAATAAAGTAGAGTAGAAAAGAGTAGAATAGAAAATAGAATAGAATAGAATAGAATAGAATAGAATAGAATAGAATAGAATAGAATAGAATAGAATAGAATAGAATAGAATAGAATAGAATAGAATACAAGAGTAGAGCCCAGTGCTTTTCAACATCTTCATCAACGATTTGGACGAGGGGATAGATGGGGAACTCATCAAATTTGCAGACGACACCAAGCTGGCAGGAAAAGCCAACCCTCCAGAAGACAGGCTTAGGATACAGGAGGATCTGGACAAACTTGAACACTGGGCACTATCTAACAAAATGAAATTCAATGGTGAAAAAAGCAAGGTTCTACATTTAGGCAAGAAAAGCCAAATGTACAGGTATAGCATAGGGAGTACCTTGCTCAATAGTAGTAACTGCAAGAGGGATCTCGGAGTCCTAGTGGACAATCACTTAAATAGGAACCAGCCTATTTAGCGGTGACCAAAACTGGATTTACTTGGCAGCGCAGGTATTTTTTTTCAGCGAACTGTGGTCAAAACAGTCAAAATGGCAGCCATGGCTATGCAATCAAAGACCTTGCCTTTCCATTTGCCTCCGGCCAGACTAGCCAAAATGTGTAATGGATACTCACCTATGTGCTGGAAGTGCAAAAAAGAAAAGGGCACATTTGTTTTCATGTATGCTGGACATGTAGAGAAGCACAGGTGTATTGGCTTATGGTCTGGGAATGGGTAATAGAAATGACTAGGCAAAACATTCAATACAAACCTGAGACACTTTTATTAGGAATACTAAGGGAAAACGTAAATAAAGGTGACTTATATCTAATCATACACGTGGTAATGGCGGCAAGGATACTATTTGCTCAAAAGTGGAAAGCGATGGAAACACCGAGTGGGGAATAGGAAATTCCCCATAGGAAATTATGTATTGCGCAGAATTAGACAAGATAACTAAAAAATTAAAAAAATCAGGAAGAAACAGAATTTTATCGAGTCTGGAATAAATTTTATAAATGGAGGGAAAAAATGGGGGTCAACAGCAAAGATATAAGTTAAGGCAAATACTGGAAATGTACAGTTGTATATAGATATATATTTATGTAGTTAATGTACAATATGGACTGACAAGACGGAGATGTATGTCAAAGATGATTTATCATGTTCAATGTTTTTAATCTTTTTTTCTTTGTATTCAATAAAAAATTTTTTTTAAAAAAAGACCTTGCCTTTCTTTCAAATGGCTGCCATCCTGACTACAGATTTATTTAAAAACAGTCAGATCTTAGAAAGGGTAACCTTTTGGCCCGTAAAGCATTTCCGAGCATCACAAAATGTTCCATCATTACCGCCTCCTCCCCATGGTCAGGTGATCACGATCTTCAGTTGCCGAGCACCCCGGGATCATGGGGTCGCCATTTGCAATTGTAATCACATGGCGACAGGGATGCTGCGATGGCCGTAAGTTGGAGGACTGGTCTTCAATCTCCTTTTTCCAGTGCCGTGGTAACGTTCAACAGTCACTGAACGAGGCAGTCATTAACCGAGGACTATGGGCAAGAGATGAAAGGAATACGCTTACAATTTGCATGTACGTCTATCGGAGTCACAGAATAGTTATAGAAAGTGAAAACAACCAAGAGAATCTACCTCTGTATTGTTTAGATCGGGGTTCTTCAAACTTGGCCCTTTTATGACGTGTGGACTTCAACTCCCAGAATTCCTCAGTGCAATAATTAAAACAACAGCCCGGTTGAATTTTCTGAATTTTTGTGCACAACGCAGCCACTGAAGATTCTCAGAATTTCATTTGCCTCTTACTAATCTGTACGTGAAGCCTGAACGAACACTAATATTTAACTGGCATTCGATTCATTTGTTTTATAAACAAAATAGCCCTCCAGCATGGGATGTGTCGGTGTGGAAAAATAACTCTTCCCAGTCCAGTCAATTCAGGAACAGCTAAAATGGCATCGGATTAGAATGCAGAATAATAAAGTTGGATGGGACCTGCAAGGTCTTCTAGACCAACCCCCTACTCAAATAGGAGACCCTATCTCATTCCAGACAAGCGGCTGTCCAGTCTTTTCTTAAAAGCCTCCAGTGATGGAGCGCCCACAACGTCTGGTGGCAAGCTGTTCCACTGGTTCTCACAGGAAGTTTCTCCTTAGTTCTAGGCTGATTCTCTCCTTGATGAGTTTCCATCCGTTGCTTCTCGTCCGGCCTTCAGGTGCTTTGAGGAATAGGTCAACCTCCTTTTCTTTGTGGTAGCCCCTGAGATATTAGAAGACTGCCATCATGTCACCGCTAGTCCTTCTTTTCTCTAGATTAGCCATAATCTTGTGGAAAACGGAAGGACTCTTACGAATTCCGGAGGGTTTTAGCAGAGAGATTTATTGCGCAGGTTCAGAAGCAATAGCTACAGCAATTCTGAACCCCGAGGGCGGGTTCAGACTTCAGTTTTATACTTTCCTTTCCTCAGGAGCAAAGGAACACACATTGAAATACACATTGTAATACATTAGGTTCGTTTCTCACGGGTATACAATGGAGAGTTTGCTACATAGATTGTATCCCAGTGTAATGCACATTAGGTAGTCACATACTACTAAAACAGCACTATTCCAGTAACTCTGCAGACACATCATTATTCTAGTGATTGTTCACATTATTCCACATTAATAACAATGTACGAATGCAAGTATACGAATTTCAGATTTCATTTAGGACCTTCTTGTCATCTAGAAATCTCAGCAACTTTGTCTGCCCTGTTCACTGTGAAGTTCTCGCCATTTCGATTCTACATGTTTTGGTACAACTCAAAAGAAATGCCGGCAAAACTCCTTTCTCCTCTCTAAGACAATAATTCCTAAATGTCTGGAAATGGTTACTTTTAAAGCCATCCAAGATAATGGCCATCAACACACCAGCCGAGGGTTGGACTAGAACAGGCCTTTTCAACCAGTGGTACAGGTACCACCTGTGGTACATTGGCACCTGGCAGGTGGTACGCGACCATCCTAGAAAAGGGGTAACGGGGAGGGGAATGAGCTGAACCGGTGGCAGCACCGCACAAGCCTGAGCAGAGATGGTTAGAGCTGCAGGGCTGTCAGGGCTCAGCGGAAGTGCCAGGATCAGTGCCGCTTTCCAGCTGATTGGCGCTTCTTTGGGACTGTCAGGGCTCAACGGAAGCACCAGGATCAGCGCCAGGCTCCAGCTGGAGCTTGGTGCTGATCCTGGTTCTTCTGCTCAACCCCGAAGAAGCACCAATCAGCTAGAAAGCAGCACTGATCCTGGCGCTTCTGCTGAGCCCAGAAGAAGCGCCGATCAGCTGGAACATTGCAGCATCTCCAAGGTCTTGTGATTTACATTCAGATGCTTGGCCACTGATTCATATTTATGACAGTCACAGTGTCCCAGGGTCATGTGAAGGGACCAAAACATGCTGCAACCACCCAGCAGACGGGGGGAAATAAAAACCAAACACCCCCCCCCCGCCCCAACCCCACTGCCAATCCTCAACAGAAATGCTCACAACAATGAAAACCTCGGACAGGAGGAAGTGCGCCGCCAGGCGGGCAGGCAGGTGTCTTGCTGTGGCTTGGGGGGGACTTTTTTCAGTGCCATTGTAACTTTGAACAGTCACTAAGCGAACTGTCGTAAGTCGAGGACTACCTGTACTTTATCACTTTTTTCCTTTTTTGGGGGGGGGTCATCAAAGTTTTTGACACCTTGCTAGGCGACTGGTGGTACTCGGATGTTGCCATATCTTAAAAGCGGTACAATGGGTGAAAAGGTTGAAAAGCCCTGGAATAGAAGACCTTGAAGGTTTTATTCTGTCATGGTATAGGGCAGGGGTCTTCAAACTTGGCCCTTTTATGACTTGTGGACCAACTCTCATAATTCCTCAGCCAGTGTGCCTGGCTGAGGAATTCTGGGAGTTGAAGTCCACAAGTCATAAAAGGGCCAAGTTTGAAGAATCCTGGTTTAGACAGACAGACCTCATAAGCATTTAAAATAAATAAATCAGGACAAGCTGGAGGAGAAACAACCATTATCACCTGCTATAATAATTCCTCCTCCTCCTCCTCCTCCTCTTCCTCCTCCTCTTCCTTCTTCTTCTTTGCAATTTCCTGGAAAGGAACTTTACTTCCCCTGCCCCCATTTTGCACAGGCAATAATTAGCATCCAAAATGGCAACTCCACTCATGCACTCACCTGAATTTTGACCTGCATTAAAACCGCAACCTGGTTTATGAATTTGTGGCTTCCACTCCATCAAGTAGCACGCGATACGCACTTACTTCCCGCAATTTCTTTGCTTTTTCTCCTCTCTCCTTCGGCTGTGCTCTCTGACGGGTCTGGACCAATAACACAATCCATGCTAAAAAAAAAAAAAAGAATCAAGAAAATAGCCTCCGTGGAGGTGTGAAAAATTGGTGCAGCTGCAGCTGGGCACAAAACAGCAGCACAGCGTTGAAATCTGGGGAAAAAAAATACTTTTTTTGTAAAAAAAAAAATAATTCTCACTCTTCCAGAATCCTATTCGGGGCCTGATAACCAAGAGGAAAAAAATATTTGACACAGTCTTGGAAAAAAGTCCCAGATGCAGAGATCGGCTTGCAAAATATCCAGTCCAGACTGCGATCTGTCAGGCCCCTTCATCTGGGCAACTTCTCTGCTACTAAGTCTTTCCACCTTTGTGCAAAGCAGTAGCTAACGCCTTTCCTTCCTGTAGATGAGTCTTCTTGGATACAGAACATAGAATGGGAGGGCTGGAAGGGACCTTGGAAGTCATCTAGTCCAACCCCCTGCCCAAAATCATAGAAATGTAGAATCATAGAGCTGGAAGGGAAATTGGAGGTCATCTAGTCCAACCCCCTGCTCAGGGCACGAGTCTCAAACCATCCCAGTCAAACGGTTGTCCAATCTCTTCTTAAAAACCTCGTTTTGGAGCCCCCGCTGGAATAGAAGACCTCCAAGGTCCTGTCCCTTATTCCATGTTTTAAACTTCAGAAGCCTGCTTTTCAGTTTTTATTTTTTTTTTTTTTAGCAAAGAAACGTTAATTTTAGCAGAGAAAGCGAAGAAGAGTAAAATAAATGAACCTCGGGCCAAACAGATGAATTTTCAAGAGTTTTATTGGTGTCAAGCGAAATGTTTTATAAAGGCAACAGGCATTCAAACAGAAACAACAAAAAGCGATTCCTAGCAGAAAGAATTCCCAGAAAACTAACCCCATAAAATTATACAGACGTGGGTTCCTGAAATTAAAATTAAAAGGGACTTTTTCTATCTATCTATTTTTCCTCTGTTCTGTTATCTGTCTATCTGTCTATCATCTATATTTCTATCTCTCACTTCTCTGTTCTATGTTCTCTACCTATCACCTATCTATCTATCTATCTATCTATCTATCTATCTATCTATCTATCTATCATCTATCTAGATCTATCTATCTATCATCCATCCATCCATCTAGATCGATCTATCTATCTATCTATCTATCTATCTATCTATCTATCTATCTATCTATCTAGATCTAGCTATCTATCATCTATCTATCTATCTATCTATCTATCTATCATCTATCTATCTATCATTCTCTATCTCTACCATCTATCTATCATTCTCTATCTCTATCATCTATCTATCTAGATCTACTTATCATCCACTCACCCACCCATCCATCCATCCATCAATCCATATCTATCTGTCTGTCTGCCCACCCGCCTGTCTATCTATCTATCTATCTATCTATCTATCTATCTATCTATCTATCTATCTAGATCTGCCTATCCTATCCTATCTATCTATCTATCTATCTATCTATCTATCTATCTATCTATCTATCATTCTCTCTCTCTTTCTCTCTATCATCTATCTAGATCTACTATCTATCATCCATCCATCCATCCATCCATCCATCCATCCACCTACCTACCTACCAACTTATCTATCTATCTATCTATCTATCTATCTATCTATCTATCTATCTATCTATCTATCTATCTATCTATCTATCTATCTCTATATCACCTGTCTCTCTAAATCTAAATAAATACATCTCTATATTTTTTCTATCTATCTGTCTGTCTATATAATTTATCATCTGTCTATCTGTCATCTTCCTTACTCAGTCTAAATCTATCTATACATCTCTAAATCTATCTATACATCTCTATCATCTCTGTCTATTTGTCTATCTCTCCCCCCCTCCCCCGCTTCACCTAATTTATATAGCCATCTATTTCACGAGGAAGTGACTACAACAGAACTAAAAAGACATCATTTCTTCTTTGTCCCTCTGCTTTTTTTCTGGCAGAGACAGGATTAATAGGGCCAAGTTTGGGCTCATTCAGGCCTTCAGAGCCCTGCCGTTTTCTTGGCTCACCAAGAGACGTGACGGGCCGGTTCCAAAGAACAACTTACTCTTCCTTCTTTACTCACTCGTTCCCACGCTACCCTCAAATGATCTGTTCTCAGCCAGAAAAAGAAATCCACTTTTTCTCCAGGCAGAATGGTGACAGGCTGATGTATGTGCTTTGTGCCAAGCCTTAATAGAGTTCTGTTTTTCGCTTCCAAGCTTCAAGTGAGCAGAATTGGAACTATATGAGCTTTAGAATTATGCAGGCTGTTTAAAACCTGGATAACTTAAAGCCTGAATCAGGCCACTTTGGGTGACCTAACAGATTAATTTACACATCTCTATATACTTTCCCAGGCAAGGACTCAAAACACTCTTCTGCGGCAAGGATTCTTTTAATCTGAAGACAGATGTGGGAAGAGGGGTGTTTAAGAGTACAATAGATCCTTAAGGGGACAATTCAGAGAAGAGCAAGGAAGATGATCCAAGGCCTGGAGACTAAAACATAGGAAGAATGGCTGCGGGACTTGGGTCTGGCTAGTCCAGGGGTAGGCAACCTTGGCTCTTTTATGACTTGTGGACTTCAACTCCCAGAATTCCTGAGCCAGCCATGTTGAGGGGAAAGGGAGAGTTTCCAAGCTGAGCCAGGCTGGCTCAGGAATTCTGGGAGTTGAAGTCCACCAGTCATAAAAGAGACAAGGTTGCCTATCCCTGGTCTAGGCCTAGGCCACTTTATGACTCTGGACTTCAACTCCCAGAATTCCTCAGCCAGCATGGCTCAGCTTGAAAACCTCTCCCTTTCCCCTCAGCATGGCTGGCTCAGGAATTCTGGAAGTCCACAAGTCATAAAAGAGCCAAGGTTGCCTAGCCCTGGCCTAGTCTAAAGAAAAGAAGAAACAGGGGAGACATGATAGCAGTAGTCCAGTATCTGAGGGGCTGCCACAAAGAAAGAGAGGATCAGCTTATTCTCCAAAGCACCAGAGGGCAGGACAAGAAGCAATGGATGGAAACTCATCCAGGAGAGAAGCAACCTGGAATTAAGGAGAAACTTCCTGACAGTGAGGACGATTAACCAGTGGAACAGCTTGCCACCAGAAATCGTGGGCACTCCATCACTGGAGATTTTTAAGAAGAGGCTAGACAGTCACTTGTCTGAGATGGTGTAGGTTCTCCTGCTTGAGCAGGGGGCTGGACTAGAAGACCTCCAAAGTCCCATCCAGCTCTATTCTATTCTAATACAGGCAGTCCTCAACTTAACGACCACAATTGGTCCCAAAATTTCTGTGGTTAATCGAGACATTGGTTAAGCGAGCTTGGCCCCGTTTTACGACTCTTCTTGCCGCACGCGTTAAGGGAATCACCGCATCATCTATCTATCTATCTATCTATCTATCTATCTATCTATCTATCTATCTATCTATCTATCTATCTATCTGTTAAGTCCTTGAAGCGAAAGCGAAGAAAGAGGACACATCTCTGTAGAACAGTGGTTCTCAACCTCTGGGTCGGGACCCCATTTGGGGTCGAATGAGCATTTCACGGGGGTCACCAAACAACGCAGTCCGCCATTTTTTTCCCCTTTTCCTTAGCTGTGCTACTCCCTTTTATTCTATTGGCTTTTGAAAGCCAATAGAATAGAGTCTCTTGAATAGAGTCTAATTCTATTGGCTTTCAAAAGCCAATAGGAATTGTCCAGGCTGTCTCTGCCCTGCTGAGCCCGCCAAAAATCCCATTCTGCAAACGGTGCTGCACCAGTTGAGTAGTCCTTGATTACAACCGGTTGAGTAGTCCTCGACTTACGACCGGTTGGGGGTCGCGGCATTAAAAAGGCTGAGAACCACTGCTGTAGAATAACTCTTTATTGTGCTTCAGCCAAAACTCCAACAACGAGCAGAGGCACACAGGCCTCCTTTTATATGTCCCGATCCCTGGACAACATGGCTACATAACCAGGCACTTTTCGTGCCTTGCACACACGCACAAAACCGGCGCCATTCAGTCTGGTCCCGGGCAGCTTTTGCAAAGCCCGGGACCATTGCAACGTCCCGAGCCTGCATTTGCAGGCTCAGGACACAACACTATCTATCACCTATCTATTTATCTATCTTATATCCTATCACCTGTTCAGAATGACAGCATGTCAGCAAGGTAGACAAAGGATATCTCTCTGTCCTGGGTACGAAGTTATTGAGACCATAAAAAAAAAAAGAATAACTCACAATGGTACCCTTTCTTTCTCTCTCATTTTGCTTTCGCCTTTCCTTAACTGCCTCTGATTCAGCCCCTTCCACTTAGTGCCAAGGGAGCACTGGTGGTTTTCCTGCAAATTACATCTCCCCCCCCTTTCCCCCCCCCCCTCCTGAAGGCTAAGCAGGACAAGCCTTTTATCCAGAAAGAGCAGAGGGAAAAAAAGGGGGGCTGGAATTCCCAGTAGGGTCTTTCTCCCTGGTATATCCCCACGTTGCCTGCATAATCAGCTAATTGCCTCGCTGCTGGAGTGTTTTTCTCGGCTGCTCAATCAACCCAGTGCCTGACATAATTATACCAATTCTTCTGCGTCACAGATGGGAAATTGGTTACTTTTTACTTTGCTGCACCCAAATTAGCTCCATGCTGAGACACGGAGTCTCTTCCCTTCTTCTCCTGCCCAAGGAAAATGAGGGTGCAGGCTGAAGAGACTGGATAAGATGGCGTAGGTCAGGGTAGGCAACCCAAAACACTCAAAGAGCCACTTGGACCCGTTTCCCACTGAAAACAAAACAGTGGGAGCCACAAAACTCTTTTGATATCTAAAATGAAGATAACATTGCATATATCCTTTTTTACCTTTATTGTGTGTGTGTGTGTGTGTGTGTACACATATATACAGACATATACATACATACATACATATATATGGGTCTTTGGTTATTCGGGTTTTCTCCCGCGTAAAATTGGAAGTGTCTTGGCGATGTTTCGACGAAGTCCTATTCGTCATCTTCAGGCTGATGTTTTCAGCTTCGTGCTTCAAGGAGCAATGTGTGGTCTTAGCTGCTTCTTCCTTTTAACACATCATAAAGGTAAAAAAGGATATATCATATCCTATCATAAAGGTAAAAAGGGATATATGTCTCTCTGTCTCTGTCTCTCCTCTCCCTCTCTCTCTTTCTCTCCCATCTTCTGCTCATCTGACAAGCTGGCTTCAAGCTGTTCTCCAACAAGGTCAGGGGTAGGCAACTTCGGCTCTTTTATGACTCATGGACTTCAACTCCCAGAATTCCTGAGTCAGTATAGCTGGGCTAGCTAGCTCTCTCCTGCCCTTCCTGCTTCCTGCAGAGATCCAGCAAAGGGAGGAGCCCCGCCCAATAAGCTTTTCAGCTCGTTGGAGAACACCGTGAGTCCACTCTCTTTTTTACACACACACACACAAAGAGAGAGAGAGAGAGAGAGAGAGAGAGAGAGAGAAGGGAAGTGCAAGTGCCTCTCTCTGTCTCTGTCTCTGCAAATGGCAGAGGAGGCTGGGAGCCGCAGGGGAAGTCTCAAAGAGCCACGTGCGGCTCTGGAGCCGCAGGTTGGCGACCTGTGGCGTAGGTTCTCCTGCTTGAGCAGGGGACTGGACTAGAAGACCTCCAAGGTCTTCTAGTCCTCTATTCTATTCTATTCTATTCTATTCTATTCTATTCTATTCTATTCTATTCTATTCTATTCCATTCCATCCCATCCCATCCCATCCCATCCCATCCCATTCCATATTTTCTATTCTATTCTATTCTATTCTATTCTATTCTATTCTATTCTATTCTATTCTACTCCATCCCATCCCATCCCATCCCATCCCATCCTACTCTACTCTACTCTACTCTACTCTACTCTACTCTACTCTACTCTACTCTACTCTATTCTATTCTATTCTAGTTGGTTTTGTTTTGTTTTTTAATGTGTGGCTTGCACAGTAAGATGCTGCAATTATGCAGCACCTTATCCCTTCTCCCTCTCCTTTAAAAAGTTGCCCAACAGGCAGCAATTCCACTGGCGCTGTTTCGCCAGCCCTGGCTAAGTTGGGGAAAGTTATCCTGATTCCATTGCTGTCTGTCCTGCATCCGTTAAATTGGGTAGGTGGTCTCAGCGCCAGCTGAGCCTGAAATGTAAGCACTACTGAGTTGAATTTGTGATCTTTCTGTCCTACACAGAGAAGACCAACAGAGATGATTAAGGTGCTGGAGGCTAAAAGATGGGAAGAAATGGTTGTGGGAACTGGGAATATCTATAAGAAAGAGAAAGACTAGTTATAGTCTAGAATATTTTTATGGTTTTATTCTAGAACATTGAACTGGATATTCCTTGAGTGTTTTTAACTTGCTCTGGTTTCTGGTCTTTGACTGTAATCAACATTGGCTTGACTTGACTGGGGCTGGAAGCTAAAATCTATGAAGAATGATTGTGGGAACTGGGAATATCTATTTTAACAAAGAGAAAAACTAGGGGTGATGGGATATCAGTCTTCCAATGCTGCTAGTCCTCAACTTATGATCACAATAGAGCCCCAAATTTAATGAGTTTTGCCCCATTTGCTCCATCTATCTACTATCACCCATTTATGTTTATCTGTCTGTCTATCACCATCCATCCATCTCTTATTCATCTCTCTCTCTCTGTCTCTCTCTCTCCATCCATCCATCCATCTATCTCTTATTCGTCTCTCTGTCTCTCTCTGTCTCTCTCTCTGTTTCCATCCATCCCATCCATCCATCCATCTCTTATTCCTCTCTCTCCATCCATCCATATATCCATCCATTCATCCATCCATCCACCTCTTATTCATCTCTGTCTCTCTCTGCCTCCATCCATCCATCCATCTACATCCATCCATCCCATCCATCCATCCATCCATCCATCTCTTATTCCTCTCTCTCTACGTCTCTCTCCATCCATCCATATATCCATCCATCCATCCATTCATCTTATTCCTCTCTCTGTGTGTGTCTCTCTCTCCATCCATCCATCCACCCATCTCTTAATCATCTCTCTGTCTCTCTCTTTCTCCATCCATCCATATATCCATCCATCCATCCATCCACCTCTTATTCATCTCTCTGTCTCTCTCTTTCTCCATCCATCCATCTACATCCATCCCATCCATCCATCTCTTATTCCTCTCTCTCTATGTCTCTCTCTCTCTCCATCCATCCATATATCCATCCATTCATTCTATTCCTCTCTCTCTGTCTCTCTCCATCCATCCACCTATCCATCCACCCCCTCTTTTTTCATCTCTCGGTCTGTCTCTTTCCATCCATCCATCCATCCACTACCTTATTCATCTTTCTGTCTCTCTCTCTCTCATCCATCCATCCATCCATCCCATCCATCCATCCATCCATCCATCCACCTCTTATTCATCTCTCTGTCTCTCTCTCTTTCTCTCTCTCCATCCATATATCCATCCAACCATCCGTCCATCTATCTCTTATTCGCCCCCCCCTCTCTTTCTCTCTTTTTCTCTTTCTCTCCCTCCTTCTCTTTCCTCGTCCTTTCTCATCTTGGAACACTTTCCAAAAGAGGAGCAAAATGTCACTGAGAAGGTGTCAGAAATCAAATTTCTGAAGGGGATGCATATACGGTGTTCCAAAGCAAACGAATTTAGATATTTCTTTTGAAATCCAGTTGGCAGTTAACCTTTTGTGAACCACCTCTGCGAAAGGGACAGATGGTGAGGTTTGAAACAGGCAAATGAATGGAGCGAATTGTTAGATCAAAACATCCAAACATTTGATGATCTTTTACCCCGACAATGTGCTTAGACACTGACTAAGAAACCTGTTGGAAATGAATTTTGTTTAATTTTGGAAATGCAACATAATTTTATTTGAGGGTTGGCAAGTGCTTTGACGTCCAAGAGAAACATCTATTTTTTGATGTGTTTATAAGCTGAAGACATGCAATTTTCCTCAGTTATTCAGCAGGGACGCAAATACTGTATCTTTCTTTCCTTAAACTATAGAAAAGAGAGAAGAAAAATATTAAAAAGTATTGGCATTAATTACCAGGCCTTCTTTTAAAACTACAGCTGTGTGGTCAAAAGTACAGCTGTAGATATATTTTTTTTCTTAATTTAAGGAAGTTTCCCTTTTTAAATGCTATTAATCAATTACTAATATCCTTTCTTGCTTACACTCCTCTTTATTCCTCCTTCTCCTCCTCCCCACAAACCCCTCTTCCTTCTAACACTGATGATGTTACCTAGTTTGGTAATGAAACGTCTGCAAGAAAACCACCAAGCTCAGAGAGCACCAAGAACCCCACAGTCCTCTTCCTCCTCCTCCTCCTCCTCCTCTTCCTCCTCCTCCTCCTCCTCCTCCTCCTCCTCCTCCTCCTCCTCCTCCCCACAAACTGCTCTTCCTTCTAAAACTGATGATGTTACCTAGTTTGGTAATGAAACGTCTGCAAGAAAACCACCAAGCTCAGAGAGCACCAAGGACCCCACAGTCTTCCTCCTCCTCCTCCTCCTCCTCCTCCTCCTCCTCCTCCTCCTCCTCCTCCTCACAAACCCCTCTTCCTTCTAACACTGATGATGTTACCTAGTTTGGTAATGAAACGTCTGCAAGAAAACCACCAAGCTCAGAGCGCACCAAGGGCCCCACAATCCTAGAATCTAGAACTAAGGAAGAATTTCATCAAATTTGCAGATGACACCAAACTGGCAGGAATAGCCAACACCCCCGGAAGACAAGCTCAGGATCCAAAAAAGATCTTGACAAATCGGAACAATGAGCCCTATCCAACAAAATGAATTTCAGTGGGGAGAAAAGCAAAGTTTTACATCAAAGGCACAAATACAGATTGGGCAAGACCCGGCTCATAAACAGCAACTCACTTAAGAACTGTCTCACTTAACAACTGCCTCACTTATCAACTCAGTTGTGGTCGCGAGTCAAGGATTGCCTGTAGATATTAGGAAGAACTTCCTGAGGTAAAAAAATCTATCAACTGCTAGAACAGGATGGCCTATGAAATGACACAAAACCTGGCTCATAAATGGCAACTGTGAGAGGGACCTTGGAGTCCTAGTGGAAGATCCCTTGACCATGAGCCAGCAGTGTGCAGCAGCAGCCAAAAAAGCTAACACAATCCTGGGCTGTATAAACAGAGGTATAGAATCAAGTATCAATGTGAAGTATTAGTACCGCTTTATAAAGCCCTAGTGAGACCACACCTGGAATATTGCAGCCAATTTTGGTCACCATACTACAAAAAAGATGTTGAGACCTTGTAAAAAAAATTCAGAGAAGAGCAGCTAAGATGATCCAAGGCCTGGAGATTAAAACATACAAAGAGCGGCTGCGGGACTTGGGTCTGACTAGTCTAAAGAAAAGAAGAAATAGGGGAGACATGATAGCAGTCTTCCAGTATCTGAGGGGCTGCCACAAAGAAGAGGGGGTCAAACTATTCTCCAAAGCACCAGAGGGCAAGAGAAGAAACAATGGTTGGAAACTGACCAAAGAGAGAAGCAACCTGGAATTAAGGAGAAACAACAATTAAGTGAGGACAACCAACCAGTGGAACAGCTTGCCACCAGAAATTGTGGGCGCTCCATCCCTGGAGATTTTTAAGAAGAGACTGGACAAACAAATTACTTACAACAAGCAATGCGTGTTTACCTCTATTTGTTCATTTCTTTGACAGACACAAAGAGTTTTTGTTACGTTCTTTTCTTTTGCTCTTTTTTATTATTATTATTCTTTTAAACTATCAAGGAATGTTTTATTGTTCAGAAGCCAACGGAACTGGCAATAATCATCAAACAAATAAAACCTAACTCTTGAGCATGATACATTTCCTTTTCAGCATGTAACAGCAACAGATTTCTACTATCTCAAAAATGTAAACAACCATTCTCGGTGAGCAATGAGCTGGAAAAGACATTTGCTCAGCTCCCGTATCTGGTTTTTATAGCTTGGAGGTTTTGCTTTGAGTAAGTAGGTAGAAATGCTATCCCCCAGTCAGACAGAGATGTTGAGAGTTTGGGAAAAAATTCAGAGAAGATCAGCTAAGATGATCCAAAGCCTGGAGACTAAAACATACAAAGAACGGCTGCGGGACTTGGGTTTGGCTAGTCTAAAGAAAAGAAGAAATAGGGGAGACATGATAGCAGTGTTCCAGTATCTGAGGGGCTGCCACAAAGAAAGAGGGGGTCACATTCTCCAAAGCACCAGAGGGAAGGAAGAGAAACAATGGTTGGAAACTGATCAAAGAGAGAAGCAACCTAGAACTAAGGAGAAACTTGCCAACAGTGAGGACAATTAACCAGTGGAACAGCTGGCCTCCAGAAATCGTGGGCGCTCCATCACTGGAGGTTTTTAAAAAGAGACTGGACAGTCACTTGACTGAGATGGTATAGGTTCTCTTGCTTGAGCAGGGGGCTGGACTAGAAGACCTCCAGGCCTTATTCTATTCTATTCTATTCTATTCTATTCTATTCTATTCTATTCTATTCTATTCTATTCTATTCATTATCTTATCTATTCTATTCTATCCTGTTCATTATTCTATTCTATTCTGTTCTGTTCTGTTCTGTTCTGTTCTATTCTATTCTATTCTGTTCTACTCTATTCTATTCTATTCTATTCATTATCTTATCTATTCTATTCTATCCTGTTCATTATTCTATTCTATTCTATTCTATTCTATTCTATTCTATTCATTATCTTATCTGTTCTATTCTATCCTGTTCATTATTCTATTCTATTCTGTTCTGTTCTGTTCTGTTCTATTCTACTCTATTCTATTCTATTTATTATCTTATCTATTCTATTCTATCCTGTTCATTATTCTATTCTATTCTATTCTATTCTATTCTATTCTATTCTATTCTATTCTATTCTATTCTATTATGTTCCATTCCATTCTTATTTGCAGGAGAAGAATCCCAGAAGTTTATTTTTAAGGAGCAGTTGAGGAAGTGACTGAAGAATTGCCCAGAAAAAAAAAAAACCACCAAGTTTTAAAATGTGGCTTTTCTTGGGAAAAAAAAGACACCAGGGTTCATTTCTGAGGCAACATCGCAGCCCTGTTTAATTCCGAGGGTGTGAGATTGGCTTCTCAAAAGAGAGTGTCTTAGTTGCGAAACCTGGCTGTCATTTTCCTGGCTCAGGCTTCAAATAACACAACACTTGTTTTCTGGAGGAACAGACCTGTTTTCAAATCACAGTGGAAGACATTTTGGGTTGTTGTTGTTGTTTTAAATAGAGAAAAATATATTTCCCTGGTCTATCCGCAGCGGCAGTGTTTAAATTTTATTTTTGTTTGTTTGACTGTTTTTATTCTGCCTTCACCATTTTTATAAAGAAGGCAAGACCACAAACACACACTACGATCCTCGAATTACGACTGGAATGGAGCCCCACATTTATATGAAACGTGAGGCATTTGTTAAGTCAGTTTGGACCCATTTTGCGACTTTTCCTGCCCCCGTTGTTAAGAGAATCACTGCAGTTATTAAGTTAGTGACCAGGTCGTTAAGTGAATCTGGCTTCCCCCCCATTGACTTGGCTCGTCAGAAGTTCACAAAAGGGGATCACCTGAATCTGGGACACTGCGACCGTCATAAGTACGAGTCATTTGCCAAGCGTCTGAATTTTGATCACGTGACCAGGGGGATGCTACGACGGTCGTAAGGGTGAAAAACGATCACGAGTCCCTTTTTTCAGTGCCTTGTCATTTTGAACGGTCACTAAATGAACTGTTGTAAGCCGAGGACTATCTGTATATTGATTGATTAGGTACCGGCTGGTCAATGTCCAATCTTATCAATCATATGATAGATTTTCTCCAAGCACAACTACAGTAGTAGCCAAAATGGTGGAAACCTTTTGGGAAAAGTGTACAGTAGAAATGCCACCTTTGGTTAAGTTTCCACCCATTTTTCTTCTAATTTTTTTTTATAACTGTAGCCTTGTTCACTTAATAATACTATTTTACATCGCTTTCTGGGCAACCAGTCAACTCTTTGCACCATTACTTTAATTTTATTACATTTTACAAGCTCACTAAGTGAAAGAACACAAAAAAAAACCAACTGACTTGATGGCCATCACATAACACACTGACAAATGTCCTCCTCTCAGCTTTAACACAGGACATCAATCACTGGATCCTACTGTGATCTGATTGGCTCATGGCCAAAAGAAGATGACACCCGATTGGCTCTCTAAACACTCATGCCCATTGGCTACAATCGGATGAACGAAAGCTACCTGATATCAACTTAAGCAAGTTGTGCTTCCTTTTTCTGGTTCTTTGGCTATACCTTTTCATAGAATGCAGTACAGATAATTGAACATACTTTGTTGCATTACATTCTTGATTAAATTATCTTTCCATTAAATATGTAATTTTATGGTACTACTCCAAAAAAAGAAGTGGTGTTATTAGCCATCAAACCTCAAAAATACACTTTTCCCAAAAGGTTTCCACAATTTTGGCCACTACTGTACCTGTATAGTAATAGTAGTAAAGTTGGAAGGGACCTTGGAGGTCATCTAGTCCAACCCCCTGCTCAGGCAGGAAACCCTACACCATTTCGGACAAATGGCTGTCCAGTCTCTTCTTAAAAACTTCCAGTGTTGGAGCATTCACAGCTTCTGGAGGCAGGTTGTTCCACTGGCTAATTGTTCTAACTGTCAGGAAGTTTCTCCTTAGTTCTAGGTTGCTTCATTCTTTGGTTAATTTCCATCTGTTGCTTCTTCAGGTGCTTTGGAAAATAGTTTGATTCCCTCTTCTTTATGGCAGCCCCTGAGATATTGGAATACTGCTATCATGTCCCCCCTTGTCCTTCTTTTCGTTAAACTAGACATACCCAATTCTAGCAACCATCCCAATATGTATATTGATTGATTATGTGCCAGCTGATCAATGTTCAATCTTATCAATCATACGATAGATTTTCTCCAAGCCCAGCTATGAATATTCTTGAAGACAGAATTTTGAACATCCGCAAAATTGTCGAAAGTAAGACCTAGAGATCTCTGTCTGTTTCATCAGCAATGCTTTTAAAAACTTGCCTTTCCTTTCTGAGTGTGGAATTGTTTTGTTGCTTATTTTAACCTACTGGATTATGGGATGAAAGCTACCAGCAAGAGGCAATAAACTTAATTTACACTTATTGTAGGTTTCGGTAGAGGTTTTTTTTTTTCAAGTTTGACTTAAATCTCCTTCTTCTTCTTTCATCTTCTGCTGAAAATTCCTGGCTGTTTAAACTTCAAGGCTCTGTGTTTATCTGTGTGGGTGTATATTTGTGCTGGTATGGCTATTGTTCACCTCCCCCCACCCCATGCATTAGGAATGTACTTTCAGAAAAACACAACTTTTGCAAGCTAGCAAAACAGTAACAATGACCCTGGCAAAAGCAAAAAATTAAAAATAAATAAGTGTTGAAGTCTGGGAATGATCTGGCAACAGTTCCTAAATTAAATATCAAAATGATATTTTGATTTGATTCCACTGGGTAAACAGGCTTGGGATGCACACATAAACAGATACCAACACACCAACGTACAAACACGCACTTATAGATATTGGAAAATTAAGGGTGGAAATAGCAGGTGCTCCTCCTACGGCCTCTGCAACAGCAACAGATCTGATGCCCAGGACTTCCCCAGAGGAAAGAAAAAAAAAAAAGATCCTTGCCAAAGCAGTCAAAAAAGTCAAGATGGCAGCCTCAACGGTGCAATGGAAGCTCCAGCATATTTTTTCTCTCTCTCTTAATGTGGGTTGTACCCTGCAGGTGCCTTGCCTACTACAAAAACAATTGAAAAAAAGAAACCCCCAAAGTAAAAGGGGACATGCAAATCTAAATTGTCATTTTTTTAAAGGGAAAATTGTGTACCTGTAAATGGGAGAAACTTGATGTTCTCTGAGCTGGGTGGTTTTCTTGCAGACGTTTCATTGCCGGACTAGGTAACATCATCAGTGCTAGAAGGGAGGGGGGCTATGGATTGGAGGAGGAGGAGGAGGAGGAGGAGGAGGAGGAGGAGGAGGAGGAGGAGGAGGAGGAATGTGGAGTCCTGGTGTTCTCTGAACTTGGTGGTTTTCTTGCAGACGTCTCATTACCTGACTAGGTAACATCATCAGTGCTAGAAGGGAGTGGGGTTTTCCTGTCTTTTTGTGTACTAGTGGTTTGCCCTGTCAATGCTTTATTGGAGTGTTCTTGGTGGTTCCTTGATTAGGCTGTTGTTCAATCCTGGATTCTTTGTCTGAGTTGTAGTTCCTTGATATACTCAATCTTCCAATACTGATGGGGCAAGCCACTAGCGTATAAACAGAGAGCAAACCCCACACCCTTGTAGCACTGATGATCTTACCTAGCTGGGTAAAGAAACATCTGCAAGAAAACCACCAAGCTCAGAGAGCACCAAACTTCTCACAATCCTCCTCCTCCTCCTCCTCCTCCTCTCTACAACCCCACTTCCCTTCTAGCACTGATGATGTTACTTGGGTCATGAAATGTTTGCAAGAAAACAAGCTCAGACAGCACCAAGGACTCTACAGTTTTCCTCTCCTCCTCCCATTCTTCTCCTTCTCCTCCTCCTCCTCCTCCTCCTCCTCCTCCTCCTCCTCCTCCTCCTCCTCCTCCTCCTTCTTCTTCTTCTTCCTCTTCCTCTCCTCCTCCTCCTCCTCCTCCTCCTCCTCCTCCTCCTCCTCCTTCTTCTTCTTCTTCTTCTTCTTCTTCTTCTTCTTCTTCTTCTTCTTCTTCTTCCTCTTCCTCCTCCTCCTCCTCCTCCTCACCACCCCCCTTCCCTTCTATCACTGATTATGTTACCTAGTTGGGTCATGAAATGTTTGCAAGAAAACAAGCTCAGAGAGCACCAAGGACTCCACTGTCCTCCACCTCCACCACCACCTCCTCCTCCTCCTCTCCACAAACCCGACTCCCTTCTAGCACTGATAATGTTCCCCAGTTGGGTAATGAAATGTCTGCAAGAAAACAGCCAAGCTTAGAGAGCAACAAGGACTGCACAGATCAACCCTGAGCCACTACTATTTTTAAAAAAACTATTGATTTCTGTAAATGTCATGATTTTTTCCTCTTTCTCTCCCCTTTCCCTTCCTTTGCCTTTGAAGGGCTTTTGAAAAAAGGCAGATTTCCTGTCAGAATATTCTCATATGCCCAGAGGGCAGAAACAGAGGGAAGTTAGAAATGGATTCCCTCAGGGTGTCTTAACTTTGCCCTCACAACACCGTGGTCTTACCACTGATCTAAAGAGATGGGCCATCAGGGATCGGTCTCTCTCCCAAGGAAGCACACACACAACACACACACACACACACACACAAACACACAGACAAACTTCAAACAGCCACCTCAGCTATCTAAAAGTTTCTCTTTTGCCCACCTCAGCGAAGCAGCTCAGCAGAAAATCAGGATATTGTGTTTGCTGGCTGAATCAAGTCATTGTTGGGATCTCTGATTATATGTGACAGGTGACTGATAAGAATTGAGCTGACTGGCTTCGGAGGCGGACACTTAATTAAACAAGGGAGATTTGCGTGCCAGATCTGATTTGCAGCTCAGGTTTTTTACACAGAATTGACAAATCACCTTTGACTCCCAGGGGGTCTATGTCTTTTTTGGACACGCTTGGGCAATTCCAAGACTAACAGTTAATTAGCAATAAGGATGTTCTGCACGGATGTTCTGGTTGCGAGCACTGAGAAGCATATTCTGAATTTCCGTGAGCAAAGCTGCGACCCACAACATATTTACCCAGCTTTTGAATTGTGGGAGGACAGCACACACCATACACATCCCAGAGAAAGAAATATTTTGGGAATATTGAAAGGCAGAATATTATATTTCCCCAAAGGATTGTTGCAGGAAAAATCTTCACCAGGGTCCAGTCCAAGCCGGGAATAAACAAAATGGAGACTGCTTTAGAAAGAAGATTGCAGTTTATTGGAGAGCAGACCCAGACAGAAAGAGGGCTCTGGGAAAATTGAGCACATGGAGCAGGGAGTGGTGGGTTTTTATACCTTCTTGGGCTTTTCAGGTTGTTTCCTGTTTGGCTCTGCTCTTCAATAAACTACAACCTTCTTTCTAAAGCAGTCTCCATTTTGTTTATTCCCGGCTTGGATTGGACCCTGATGAAGATTTTTTTCTTTTAGCAGGATTGTACGGGGTTTTGGTTGTTGTTGTTTTTTTTTTAGACTGTGTTTTCCATTTATTAGGCCTTTAATGTCATTTTTTCTAGTGGGTTTTATTGCATGCAGATAGTCCTCGGCTTATGACAGTTCATTTAGTGAGCGTTCAAAGTTACAGCGGCACTGAAAAAAAGTGACTTATGACCATTTTTCACACTGATGACCATCACAGCGTCCCCCTGGTCACATGATCAAAATTCAGACGCTTGGTAAATGACTCATATTTATGACGGCCACAGTGTCTTGGGGTCACGTGATCCCCTTTCGCGACCTTTGGACAAGCAGAGTCAACAGGGGAAGCCAGATTTACTTAACAACCAGGTTACTAATTTAACAACCGCGAAGGTTCACTTAACACCAGTGGCGAGAAAAGTTGTAAGATGGGGCCAAACTATCTATCTTTCTGTCTGTCTATCTGTCCCTCTCTCTCTCTCTCTCTCTCTCTCTCTCTCTGTGTGTGTGTGTGTGTGTGTGTGTGTGTGGTTTCTGTCGGACACCCCTCTGAGCCAAAACATCTGCTTCTCTTTATGGAGTTGTAACTTCATCCCTGGTCTGTTTTTCTGTATTTTTGTGTATGTTTTTTGAAAGAATTATAAAAATGTACTCCCTCTCCTTAAAGAACTGAAGCCAACAGCAGGACGGGAAGATTCAGAAATATTTTCCCCAGCACAGACTGGGAGCTGATGGTATCAGCAGGTCCTCAGTTTCCTGTGGAGAACAAGTCACTTTGGGCTTCAACATGTTTTCCCTTCTTCTCATCCGAAACGCAACCCAGAAGGCAAAGCATGTCGGTCTCTCCTTAAATGCCCTTGGGAAGCTGACGATGGGATTTGGGAAAGAGGGCAGCGGAATTAATTACGGTTTGAGAGAATACCCAGTTGTAAGTCCCGGAACCCAGGCTAGAACCACATAAGAGCTAAGTAAATATAACAGGGAGTCACCCAGTGAATTGCGAAGAATGAAGCCAAGCCCAGAAGAGCTCAAAAGAAAAAAGACTCTAATGAACAGATACAGCCAGCGGGGGATGCCCTGGCCCTGCTTGCAAAGCAATCCAAAACAAACGGAGAGAATGGGAGGTAAACATACCTGCTGGAGAGAAATGCGTTTGATAACCCAGCTCAAAAGTGATCGCAGAAGATTTCTTTTTTAAAAGCAAATAAATAACATAGGTGACATTCTCTCCCTCTTGTCCATCGGTGTGCCTGCCTGCCTGCCTGCCTGCCTGCCTGCCTATCTATCTATCTATCTATCTATCTATCTATCTATCTATCTATCTATCTATCCAATTCTATCTATCGATCTATCCATCTATCTATCCAATTCTTTCTATCTATCTATCTTTCTATCTATCTCTGTCTGCCTTCCTGCCTGCCTGCCTGCCTATCTCTCTATCTATCCATCTATCTATCCAATTCTATCTATCTATCTTTCTATTATCTGTCTGTCTGTCTGTCTGCCTGCCTGCCTGCCTGCCTGCCTGCCTGCCTAATCTATCTATCTATCTATCTATCTATCTATCTATCTATCTATCTATCTATGTCTCTATATCTATCTATCTATCTATCTATCTATCTATCTATCTACCTATCTATATCTATAGATATAGATAGATATAGATATAGATCTTTCTATTTATCTATCTATATCTATCTATATCTATATCTATATCTTTCTATCGGTCTGTCTATCTCTATCTATCTATCTATCTATCTATCTATCTATCTATCTATCTATCTTTTTACTATTTATCATCCATCTATCTTTATTTACCTACTGTATATATCTATCTAGCTATCTATCATCTATCCATCTCTACCTATCTCCTATCTATCATCTTATCTATGTTTATCTAGCCATCTGTCTGTCTGTTTTTCTGTCTATCACTATCCATCCATCCATCTTTTATTCATCTCTCTCTGTCTCTGTCTCTCTCTCCATCCATCCACCCATTTCTTATTCCTCTCTCTCTCTCTGCATCCATCTATCCATCCATCCATTCATCCATCCATCCATCCATCCATCTCTTATTCATCTCTTTCTGTATGTGTGTTTCTGTCTCTCTCTGTGTGTGTGTGTCTGTCGTTCTCTCCTCTCTCTCTTCTATATGATCGTCAAAACTATTCATTTAAAGTGCAAAGTTAACAACAGTGCTGAGAAAAATGACTTATGACCAGGTCCTCACACTTGAGATTGTTCTAGCATCCTCACAGTCGGGTGATTGAAATTTGGCTGCTTAACAGCTGGCAGGTATTGTTGATGGTTCCAGTGTCCTGGGGTCATGGGGTCTCCATTTGTGACCTTTCCAGTTCAATTCTGACAAGCAGAGTTAATAAAAGAAGCTGGATTTGCTTAATCACTGCATGGTTCACTTATCAGCTGCAGCGATTCATTCAACAATTGTGGCCCAAAAAAAAAAAAAAAGGTTATAAAATTGGCTCACAACAATTGCCTTGCTTCCTAACAGGAATTGTGGTCCCAGTCGTGTTGTAAGTCAAGGACTAGATGTAAGGGCAGCTTCCCAAGAGGTCTGGTAGTAAAATGTCTGATCTTTAGCTTTTTAAAACTCACCAGCTGGGATGGTGCAACTTCGGAAAAGTGCAAAACGGCGCTATAATGCAAACTGCATGGAGATTTCCCCTGCCTTTAGTCCTTGTGCTAGCAAGGTGAATCCATGAATTAAAGGCCATAGATCACCAGGAGCTGTCAATCGGTTTCTGTGTTGGAGCAGGATATTAACGGTGAGGTTAAATTAAAAGAAAACAAAAAAACCACAAGTTTTCTGATGATTCACTAAAGCAGGGGCCTTCAAACTTGGCCCTTTTATGACTTGTGGACTTCAACTCCCAGAATTCCTCAGCCAGCATGCCTGGCTGAGGAATTCTGGGAGTTGAACTCCACAAGTCATAAAAGGGCCTAGTTTGAAGACCCCTGCACTCTCTGAGCTTGGTGGTTTTCTTGCAGATGTTTCATTACCCAACTAGGTAACATCATCAGTGCTAGGAGGAGGAGAAGGAGGACAGCCAACTTCTTGAATTGGACCTGGAAGCAAGCCAGCCACCAGTGCAGTTCACACAAAACAGTGGTGTTATATGGGCCACCCTGGGGGTTCCTAACACTGTTCACACGGGTGCATTTTGTGCCTGCTGTAGCTTCCCAATGCTCTTCAAGGGGAGCCCCTTGAAGAGTGCATTGCAGTAGTCCAAACATGATATGACCGGGACTTGAATGACTAGGGGTTTTTAAGATGAGATTGGACAACCATTTGTCTGAAATGATATAGGGGTTCCAGCTTGAGCAGAGGGTTGGAATAGATGACCTGCAAGGTCCCTTCCAAGTTTGTTATTCTGTTGTTCTGTTGTTATTCTGTTATTCTTCTGTTGCTCTGTTACTCTGTTCTGTTACTCTGTTACTCTGTTCCTCTCTTACTCACTTATACTGTTATCTCTTTTGTTATTCTGTTATTCTGTCATTCTGTTGTTATTCTGTTATTCTTCTGTTACTTTGTTACTCTGTTCTGTTACTCTGTTAGTCTGTTCTTCTCTTACTCACTTATACTGTTATCTCTTTTGTTACTCTGTTATTATGTTACTCTATTCTATTACTCTGTTCTTCTGTTACTCTGTTACTCTGTTATTCTCTTACTTATACTGTTATCTCTTTTGTTACTCTGTTATTATGTACTCTATTCTATTATTCTGTTACTCTGTTACTCTGTTACTCTGTTATTCTCTTACTTATACTGTTATCTCTTTTGTTACTCTGTTATTATGTACTCTATTCTATTATTCTGTTACTCTGTTACTCTGTTACTCTGTTATTCTCTTACTTATACTGTTATCTCTTTTGTTACTCTGTTATTATTCTGTTGTTATTCTGTTATTCTTCTGTTACTTTGTGTACTGTTTTGTTACTCTGTTACTCTGTTCTTCTCTTACTTATACTGTTATCTCTTTTGTTACTCTGTTATTATGTTACTATTCTAGTACTCTGTTCTTCTGTTACTCTGTTACTCTGTTATTGTCTTACTTATACTGTTATCTCTTTTGTTACTCTGTTATTATGTACTCTATTCTATTATTCTGTTACTCTGTTACTCTGTTACTCTGTTATTCTCTTACTTATACTGTTATCTCTTTTGTTACTCTGTTATTATGTACTCTATTCTATTATTCTGTTACTCTGTTACTCTGTTACTCTGTTATTCTCTTACTTATACTGTTATCTCTTTTGTTACTCTGTTATTCTGTCATTCTGTTGTTATTCTGTTATTCTTCTGTTACTTTGTTACTGTTTTGTTACTCTGTTACTCTGTTCTTCTCTTACTTATACTGTTATCTCTTTTGTTACTCTGTTATTATGTTACTATTCTAGTACTCTGTTCTTCTGTTACTCTGTTACTCTGTTATTGTCTTACTTATACTGTTATCTCTTTTGTTACTCTGTTATTCTGTTACTGTATTCTATTACTCTCTTCTTCTGTTACTCTGTTATTCTCTTACTTATACTGTTATCTCTTTTGTTACTCTTATTCTGTTACTCTATTCTATTACTCTGTTCTTCTGTTACTCTGTTATTCTCTTACATACTGTTATCTCTTTTGTTACTCTGTTATTCTGTTGCTCTATTCTATACTCTGTTCTTTTGTTACTCTGTTCTTCTCTTACTCACTTATACTGTTATCTCTTTTGTTACTCTATTATTCTGTTACTCTATTCTATTACCCTGTTATTCTGTTATGGATTTGTAACTGTCTGGCAAACAGTACTCAATGAGTAGTCCTTAATGGTACTACATCTACAGTAAGTAGTGGCATACCATAAGGTTCCGTCTTAGGCTCTCTGCAATATTTTCATAAATGACTTAGATGAGGGAATACAAGGGGAACTTATCAAATTTGCAGGTGACGCTAAGCTGGCAGGAATAACCAACATCCCAGAACAGAAGCTCAGGATCCCCCCCAAAAAAATCTTGGCAGACTTGAACAATGGCCCCTATCTAACAACATGAAATTTAATGTGGAGAAAAACAAGGTTTTACACCTGGGCAGGAAAAACCAAAGGGACAAGTACAGATTAGGGGAAACCTGGCTCAAAAACAGTCCCTGTGAGAGGGACCTTGGAGTCCTAGTGGACGATCATTTCAACATGAGCCAGCCGTGTGTGTCAGCAGCCAAAAAAAGCTAACACAATCCTTGGCTGTAAATAAACATAGGCATAGAATCAAAATGTGTGAAGTTCCAGTATCGCTTTATAAAGCCTTAGTAAGGCCAGACCTGGAATACTGCATCCAGTTTTGGTCACCCCATTATAAAAAAAGATGTTGAGATTTTGGAAAAAGTGCAGAGAAGAGCAACTGGGATGAGTAAGGACCTGGAAACTAAAACGTATGAATAACGGTTGCAGGAATTGGGAATGGATAGTCTAGAGAAAAGAAGGACTGGGGGGGGGGCATGATAGCAATATTCCAGTATTTGAGGGGCTGCCACAAAGAAGAGAGGGTCAACTTATTTTCCAAAGCACCTGAAGGCAGGACAAGAAACAACGGATGGAAACTAATCAAGGAGAGAAGCAACCTGGAACTAAGGAGAAACTTCCTGACAGTGAGAACAATTAACCAGTGGAACAATCCACCTCCAGAAGTTGTGGGTACTTCATCACTGGAAGTTTTTAAGAAGAGACTGGACAGTGACCTATCTGAAATGGCATAGGGTCTCCTGCTTGAGCAGGAGGTTGGACTAGATGATCTCCAAGGTCCCTTCCAGTTCTATTCTGATTGGGTTTGGGGTAGTACAACCCATGCAGAACTAAAGATGTTGAAGTTCTACATTGCAAAACCTCTGTGCGCCTGAAGTCACTCAGTCTTACTAGAGATCAGCCAAAGCTTTGTCAGAAGAATAATTTGGGACCCCAACTGGAGCCGGGCTTGCGCAACAATAAATAAAACTGAGATCCAGACAGCTGTGAGGAAAGAAGAAATATTTATTCCTAAAAGCAAAACCGGAATAGAATGGAATGGAATGGAATGGAGTAGAGTGGAGTGGAGTGGAGTGGAGTGGAGTGGAGTGGAGTGGAGTAGAGTAGAGTAGAGTAGAGTAGAACAGAATGGAGCCGAACAGAACAGAACAGAACAGAACAGAACAGAATAGAATAGAATAGAATAGAATAGAATAGAATAGAATAGAAAATATGTAATGGAATATGGAATAGAATAGAATAGAATAGAATAGAATAGAATAGAATAGAATAGAATAGAATAGAATAGAATAGAATAGAATAGAAGTATAGAGTAGAGTAGAACAGAATGGAACGGAACGGAACAGAACAGAGCAGATCAGAACAGAACAGAACAGAATAGAATAGAATAGAAAATATGTAATGGAATATAGAATGGAATAGAATAGAATAGAATAGAATAGAATAGAATAGAATAGAATAGAATAGAATAGAATAGAATAGAATAGAATAGAATAGAATAACAGAGTTGGAAGGGACCTTGGAGGTCATCTAGTCAGTTTGCCCTTAGGGGCAGATGCAGAGAAATGGGGCACAGCAGCAGATTTTTACAGGGGGAGCTTGAAGTGTCTACGTCTATATTTTGATATAAAACTTCTCACCATCTCTTGTCCCTCAGCCAGACCCCTATAGCCTCCAGGCACTGAAAGCCCTTGTGGGGGGGGATAGAAATATGCATGCACACACACACACACACACACACACACACACACACACACATCCAAACACACATCCACTGTCATCAAAAGCCAACGCTGCCTTTCTAGATTGCTCAAGGACCTGGAAAGGTCTGAGACACACACACACAAACACAGACACAGCTGGAATGTGGTTTCTGAAAATCTTTCTTTGCCTTACTTGCAATTAATGAAGTGTGCTTTGTACACAACCTTGGAGGTGTGGGAGGAAGGATCCAACTTGGAAGACAAGAGGGATGGTAATGAACTGTAAATTGTCTCTTTTGCATGGAAAAGGCATTAATTGTGCATTAAAGGACTGGCATGATAACAACAATGATTTTTTTTTCTAAAACAATCCCTAAATTGTGAATGAAAGAGGACAACTGTGAAGAGATTCGGTTTCTGCTATTCTCTGTTGGATTAATCAGAGCTGATGATAGATAGATAGATAGATAGATAGATAGATAGATAGATAGATAGATAGATAGACAGACAGACAGACAGACAGACAGACAGACAGACAGACAGATAGAAGAGAGAGAGTGATAGACACACACACAGAGAGAATGGGTAGATAGATAGATAGATAGATAGATAGATAGACAGACAGACAGACAGACAGACAGACAGACAGACAGACAGACAGACAGACAGACAGACAGAAAATGGAAGGAGATAGAGATAGAAAGAGAGATGAGAAAGGGGCAGAGAGAGATAAGAGAGACGATAGATAGATAGATAGATAGATAGATAGATAGATAGATAGATAGATAGATAGATAGACAGACAGACAGAAAATGGAAGGAGATAGAGATAGAAAGAGAGATGAGAAAGGGGCAGAGAGAGATAAGAGAGACGATAGATAGATAGATAGATAGATAGATAGATAGATAGATAGATAGATAGATATTAGATTATGAGAATGAGAGAGATATATAGAAAACAGATAGACAGATGAAGAGAGATAAAATGAGGGAGAAATGGATTAAATAAATTGGATGGATGGATGGATGGATGGATGGATGGATGGATGGATGGACACAGAAAATGGAGGATGAGAGAGACATAGAAAGAGATTGAGAGAGAGACGAGACATGATAGTTAGAGACAGACAGACAGACTTGAATAGACAGTAATTAATGGATGGATGGATGGATGGATGAAGACAGAAAATGGAGAGAGAAATAGATGGAGAGAGAGATGAGAGGGGCAAAGAGAAAAATGAGAGACATGTTGATGATAGACAGATATAGATAGATATAGATATAGATGATATAGATATAGATATAGATATAAATAGACAGATAGATAAATAAACATAGATAGGCAGACAGACAGAAAATGGAGGGACAAAGTATTGTGTGTTCGTGTGTGTGTGTGTGTGTGTGTGTGTGTATGTTAGCTCATATCTATCTATCTATCTCCATCATCTATCTATCATCCATCATCTATCATCTATCAATCCTCCATTTATCATCTATCATCCATCTATCATCTATCAATCATCAATCAATCTATGTCTATCTATCTATCTATCTATCTATCTATCTATCTATCTATCTATCTATCTATCTATCTATCATCTCTCTCTCTGTCTGATTTACTTCCATGGGCCTGTCTGGAAAGCATGAAAGACTGAGTTCAGAGGGATTACCAAAAGCCCTGGAAATTAGCTATGCAATTCTCATCAGCTCCCCAGCCCAGTTGACCTTAAGTGGCACATTAGACTGATCAGATGTCATCATTATGCATACCCGATTTGCAGTATCATGTCTCATTTGCATAATTGCTAGCAGGTGCTTCACTCCAGCTTCCCATGGGAAGGACAAACTAGAGGTGAAGACCCTAAACTCTGTGACACAGTTAAAGGGGAGGCAAACTCATCTGCTCTTCCAATGCACAATTATACGTATTTAGCAATTCGCCTAGAAAAGACTTTCTTCTCTCTTTTTTTTTCCTGGTTCAATCACTCATAATGCTAGGCTCTCTCTAATTACTTTAACAAAGGCAGAGGGACACAGTCTGTAGTTCAACCCCTCCCTGTGGCCCTCAAACATTTTCCTCTATTTTCTCACATCTGGCTCGTGTTTAAGTTTCCCAGCTTTGCATCAATTATGGGAAGGGAACACAATTTTTATTCCGGTCACTTACCAGAATTGTCAACAGAAACACATTAAAAATAAAAATGATCCCCCCCCCATTGTTTAAGGACTAGGGCTGACATGATAGCCGTGTTCCAATATCTCAGGAGCTGCCCCAAAGAAGAGGGAGTCAAGCTATTCTCCAAAGCGCCTGAAGGCAGGAGAAGAAGCAACAAATGGAAACTCATCAAGGAGAGAAGCGACTTAGAAGTAAGGAGAAATTTCTTGACAGGGAGAACAATTAACCACTGGAATGGCTTGCCTTCAGAAGTTGTGGGTGATCCATCACTGGAGGTTTTCAAGAAAAGATTGGACAGCCACTTGTCTGAAGTGGTATAGGGTTTCCTTCCTGAGCAAGGGGTTGGACTAGAAGACCTCCAAGGTCCCTTTCAACTATTCTATTCTATTCTGTTCTGTTCTGTTCTGTTCTGTTCTACTCTACTCTACTCTACTCTACTCCACTCCACTCCATTCTATCATTATTCTATTCTGTTCTGTTCTGTTCTATTCAACTCGACTCGACTCGACTCGGCTCTACTCTACTCTACTCTACTCTACTCTACTCTACTCTACTCTACTCTACTCCACTCCACTCCACTCCACTCCATTCCATCATTATTCTATTCTATTCTATTCTATTCTATTCTATTCTATTCTATTCTGTTCTGTTCTGTTCTATTCTGTTATATTCTATTCTACTCTACTCTACTCTACTCTACTCTACTCCACTCCACTCCACTCCACTCCATTCCATCATTATTCTATTCTATTCTATTCTATTCTATTCTATTCTATTCTATTCTATTCTATTCTATTCTATTCTACTCTACTCTACTCTACTCTACTCTACTCTATTCTATTCTATTCTATTCTATTCTATTCTATCATTATTCTATTCTACTCTACTCTACTCTACTCTACTCCACTCCACTCCATTCCATTCCATTATTATTCTATTCTATTCTATTCTATTCTGTTCTGTTCTGTTCTATTCTGTTATATTCTATTCTACTCTACTCTACTCTACTCTACTCTACTCTACTCTACTCTACTCTACTCCACTCCACTCCACTCCACTCCACTCCACTCCATTCCATTATTATTCTATTCTATTCTATTCTATTCTATTCTATTCTATTCTATTCTATTCTCCCACACCAAAATAAGGCTTCAGGAAAAATTGCATTGATAGTTGGGGGAAAAAGTCCTTGGACTTTGTTTATGTACAGATAGATCTTGATTTACAACAGTTCATTTAGTGACCGTTCAAAGTTACAATGACAGTGAAAAAAGTGACTTATGACCATTTTTCACACTTATGGCCAGTGCAGTATCCCCATGATCACGTGATCAAAAGTCAGACACTTGGCAACTGACTTGTACTTATGACTGTTGCGGTGTCCCCGGGGGTCACGTGATCCCCTTTTGTGACCTTCTGACAAGCAAAGTCAATGGGGGAAGCCAGAGTCACTTAACAATTGTCTTATTAACTTAAAAACTGCAATGATTCACTTAATAACAATGGAGAGAAAGGTCGTAAAATGGAGCAAAACTCACTGAACAAATGTCTCGTTTGACAGCGGAAATTTTGGCCTCAATTGTCAAGGATGATCTGTCCAAGTTGATAATACAAACCATGGGAAATTTGGACATTCACCAAAAGGACCCACGTAGCCTTCTCAATTTGGACAAAATTTGACCTGTTTTTCTAACTTCTTCATAATTTGAGATCAGTAGCAACATTCAGTAGCAATATACAACAAAATTGAAGCGCGTCTAGGTGACACACAATTTGGTTTCAGAAACAATCTTGGTACACGAGATGCGCAGATCAGCATTCAGGTTCTTGTACAGCGTTGTAGAGATGTCGATCACAGTGTTTACGTGTGCTTCATGGATTTCGAAAAAGCTTTTGATAAAATAAGACACAGCAAACTATTAGAAATCCTGAAACAAGGGGGACTAGATGACAAAGCCGTCCAAATAATAAAGAATCTGTATTGGCCTCAGGTAGCAAATGTGAGACTAGGCCAAAAATACTCAGCTGATGCAGAAATAAGAAGACGGGTCAGACAGGGATGTATTCTGTCTCCACTGTTACTACTCTGAGTCAATATCTACTCTGAGTCAATCTTCAATGAGGCACTGGAGAACATCGATGCTGGCATCAAAGTAAACGGTGTTTGGATCAACAACTTAAAATATGCTGACGATACAGTTCTGCTCGCCAGTAAGCATGAAGACCTTCAGCTCCTCATCGACAGAGTCACAGAAATATCTGGAAAATATGGCTTGAAGCTTAACACCTCAAAAACCAAGATCACGGTCGTCAGCAAACAACCCGTTAATCTACCACCAATAAATTCAGAAGGAATACGACTAGAAAAAGTTGACAGGATCACACACCTCGGTTCCAATTTACATAAGGTGAGCAACCGTCCTCCTTTAGGGAGGACAGTCCTCCTTTTGTAAATTCTGTCCTCCCTCAAAAAGTGTCCTCCCTCATGTCCTCCTTTTCGATATTTGAAGACTAATCTGCAGGGCTTTTTTTTTTCCTCATAGAACGCTCAGAACGGCGTTCCGGCACCTTTTTTGGATGGTTTTTTTTCCCAACTTTTGCATGAGCTGTGCTACTCCCACTATTGCAGTGGTTCTCAACCTTTTTAATGCCGCGACCCCCAACCGGTCGTAAGCCGAGGACTTCTCAACTGGTCGTAAGTCGAGGACTACTCAACTGGTGCAGCACCCTTTGCAGAATGGGACTTTTGGCGGGCTCAGCAGGGCAGAGACAGCCTGGACAATTCCTATTGGCTTTTGAAAGCCAACAGAATTAGACTCTATTCAAGAGAGTCTATTCTATTGGCTTTCAAAAGCCAACAGAATAAAAGGGAGTAGCACAGCAAAGGAAAAGGGGGGGGGGAAATGGCGGACTGCGTTGTTTGGCAACCCCCGTGAAATGGTCGTTCGACCCCAAATGGGGTCCTGACCCACAGGTTGAGAGCCACTGCACTATTGGCTTTCGAAAGCCAATAGGAATTGCTGCTGAGCGCCCAAAAACACCCGGATGGCAAACTTTGCACATGCAAGTTGTCTGTATTATTGTTGCAATGAATAAAATGTTTCTTTTATTTACGATATTTTTTTCTTCAATTTATTTGTGTCCTCCTTTTCATTGTAAAAAAGTTGGTCACCTTAAATTTACATGAAAGCTGGGACATGACCGTTGAAGTAAAGACAAGGATAGAGAAAGTTCAAACAGCATTCTTCAAAATGAAAAAGGTCTTCTGAAGTCATGACATAAGCCTAAGATTAAAAATCAGGCTTGTCAGATGCTGTATTTTTCCTATCCTGCTCTATGGAGTAGAGAGTTGGTCTCTGACAGAAGGCCATCTGAAGAGACTAGAAGCATCTGAAATGTGGATTTGCAGGCGGCAGTTACGTATAAGCTGGGTTGACAAGATCAGAAATGAGGAGGGGATCAGCCGCCTGGGAAAGACAAGAGAAATCATCAAAACAATTAAAAAACGAACATTAGAATATTTCGGACATGTGATGCGACACCCAGAAAAATACGGCACACTCCATTTAATCCTCCAGGGAAAGATTGAAGGCAAACGAGGTCCAGGCAGAAGAAGAACATCGTGGCTTCAAAATCTAAGGGACTGGTTTGGACAAAAGTCAGCAGCACTTTTTCGTGCGGCTGCTGATAAAAACAGGATCACCAACATGATTGCCAACGTCCGATAACGGATATGGCAGAAGAAGAAGAAGAAGAAGAAGAAGAAGAGGAAGAGGAAGAAGAAGAAGAAGAAGAAGAAGAAGAAGAAGAAGAAGAAGAAGAAGAAGAAGAAGAAGAAGAAGAAGAAGAAGAAGAAGAAGAAGAAGAAGAAGAATGAAGAAGAAGAAGAAGAAGAAGAAGAAGAAGAAGAAGAAGAAGAAGAAGAAGAAGAAGAAGAAGAAGAAGAAGAAGAAGAAGAAGAAGCAACATTCCCCCTGGACTGCCACACTTATCCATTTTTTCAATAATGGAATCTAGAAGATTCTGGTTTTGTTTTTTTTTTGTTTTTAAAAAAATATATTTCAGAATCTTACAAAAAAGAAAACAGAAGCTATTTGAACCGAAGCACCAGGCTAATTTTCAGGAGATTTCTGCTGAAAGTCAGTCGCAAATGTGTTAGTCAGATATGCGTTACCTAACTCGGATTTGCGTAATGCAGTTTAGCATAATTAATAAACATGCTGAATATATTGCGTTAATATTTCCTGAAACTTTTCCTAATATTTTTTTTCTTGATTTTTTTTTTGCCATTTATGATAAAGTATCATTTCCGTCTACAAGTGCCAAAACTTCAAGCTGCAGTAAACAGATTCTGAAATTATCCTTCATCATATTCTAATCACCTTGCTGCCTCTTTTGGACAGTATTTTTAATTTCAGATAGAGAGGAAGGGGGAATAATTTGTCGTCTTTGGAAAAACTAGACATCTGCCCTTCATTCCATCTCATCTGTAATTGGTAATTGTCTTTTATAGATTTTGTTTATTGATTTATCAGAATTTTTACCTTGCCTTTATTATTTTTATAAATAGCTTAAGGCAGCAAACATAACTAATAGTTCCTACTATTTTCCTCAGTGTCTTCTGGTGACTGGCCCAAAATCACTCAGGAGTTTTCATGCCTAAAGTGGGACTAGAACTCACCGTCTCCTGGTGATTGGCCTAAAGTCACCCAGTCAGCTTTCATGACTAAGGTGGGACTAGAATTCACTGTCTCCTGGCGATTGGCCCAAAGCCACCCAGTCAGCTTTCATGCTTACGGTGGGGCTAGAACTCACCGTCTCCTGGTGATTGGCCCAAAGTCACCCAGTCAGCTTTCATGCCTAAGATGAGACTAGAACTCACCATCTCCTGGCGATTGGCCCAAAGCCACCCAGTCAGCTTTCATGCTTACGGTGGGGTTAGAACTCACTGTCTCCTAATGATTGGCCCAAAGTCACCCAGTTGTCTTTCATGCCTAAGGCAGGACTAGATCTCACCATCTCCTGGTGATTGGCCCGAAGTTGCCCAGTTGTCTTTCATGCCTAAGGCACAACTAGAACTCACCATCTCCTGGTGATTGGCCCAAAGTCACCCAGTCAGCTTTCATGCCTAAGATGGGACTAGAACTCACTGTCTCCTAGTGATTGGCCCAAAGTCACCCGGTCAGCTTTCATAGCTAAGATTGGGCTAGAACTTACAGTCTCCTGGTGATTGGCCCAAAAACACTGAGCTGGCTTTCATGCTTAAGGCAGGACTAGAAGTCACCGTCTCCTGGTTTCTAGACTGGTGCCTTAATCACCACATCAAACTGGCTTTGTGGCATTCATTTTCTCTAGAAATCTATAAAACCTGCCTGGGCAGGGGGGTTGGACTAGAAGACCTCCAAGGTCCCATTCAACTCTGTTCTTCTGTTATTCTGAGTTGTCGTTTTCTTCTTGTTGGACCCTTCATTTTTAAGGTCATCCTCTTACCTTCTGCTGAGTTTCACACGGGTCGAGTTTCTGATTCTTCCTCTCCGTGTATCTCCCATTTTCCATCCCACTGAGAATTAAAAAATAAAATTCAGATTCACGCAGTCGCTTTAGGTTAGCAGAAATCACCTCCTTTCATACCGATCTTTCAACACCCTTGAAAAATTCATCAATCATCGGAAAGTTCAGAAACACGGAGAGCCGTGTGTGAAGACGATGGAAATATAATCGTTTTATTTTTTTTATTAAGGTCTTGTTTATTCACAAGACACTCGATTCTCAGTGTGAGGAGGGCATTTCATTACCGTCCAAGCTGTTCAGTTTTTCTAACGATATCACTTACTCGCCACAATATAGCCATTAACCTAGTGATGTTTAAACGAGCTGGGGTTATATTTAGATATCCTTCAGATGACATACCCCAATTCCATTTCTGTCCGTTACACAATCAAAGGGCCAACATTAGTTCCATTTCGGTTCATTACACAATAAAAATGTGAAGAAGTGTGAGGAGTGAAGCAGAAATGTGAAGTGTTAATACCATTTTACAAGGCCTTAGTAAGGCTACCCTTGGAATACGGCATCCAGTTTTGGTCACCACGATGTCAAAAAGATGTTGAGACTCTAGAAAGAGGGCAGAGAAGAGCAACAAAGATGATCAGGGGACTGGAGGCTAAAACATATAAGGAACGGTTGCTGGAATTGGGGATGTCTACTTTAATGAAGAGAAGGATGAGGGGGGACAGGATAGCAGCCTTCCAGTATCTCAGGGGCTGCCCCAAAGAAGAGGGAGTCAAGCTATTCTCCAAAGCGCCTGAAGGCAAGATAAGAAGCAACGGGTGAAAAGAAGAGAAGCAAGGAGAGAAGCAACCTAGAACTAAGGAGAAACTTCCTGACAGTGAGAACAATTAATCAGTGGAACAATCTGTCTTCAGAAGTTGTGGGTGCTCCATCACTGGAGGTTTTTAAGAAATGACTGGACAACCATTTGTTGGGAATGTCACAGTGTCTCCTGTATGAGCAGGGGTTGGACTAGAAGACCTTCAAGGTCCCTTCCAACTCTGTTATTCTATTATTCTGTTAAGATTGCAGTAGGCTGGAGTGACCCTAATTATTTTTTCCCCTATTTTCATTTACTGGGCTCTGAAGAACCCATCTCGATGTCTTCTGCTAGACCGGATCCCTCCATCGTCATCATCAATCAATTAGCTTCTTAGGGACAATAACCTTAAAAAGTAAATTTCTAAATTGAGTGTTAACACAGCTGGGTTGTTTTCCTGGGCAAAGAATAAGCTAAAGGCTGTATAAGACCTTTGCATGACATACTACCATAAAACCACCGTGCAATTCAATTGAAATTTCATTGAATGTGACTAATAGAATTAGTCTGTACTCAGGCTACACAAGTTTGTGGTTTTGATTCCCAAAAGGTGCTTGGTGGTGGTGGTTGTGTGTGTGTGTGAGAGAGAGAGAGAGAGTGTGTGTGTGTGTGTGTGTGTGTGTGTGTGTGTGTGTGTGTGTATCTGTGTGTGCAGTGGTGGGATTCAAATACCTGAATAACCGGTTCTCTGCGTAGACGCAGGCCTGGGCCTCTGCCTAGAAGTGGCATCCACGCACTTCCGGCAGGCCATCCTAGTCCTGGGAGGCCTTTTCCAGACCTCCGAGGCCTAGAAAGGAGTTCCGGAAGTGGCATCCATGCACTTCCGGTGGGCTGTTCTAGGCTCTGGGAAGCCGCCTCCAGGCCTCCGAGGCCTAGAAAGGACTTCTGGAAGTGGCATCCATGCACTTCCAGTGGACTGTTCTAGGCTCTGGGAAACTACCTCCAGGCCTCCGAGGCCTAGAAAGGACTTCTGGAAGTGGAATCCACACACTTCCGGCAGGCTGTTCTAAACCTGGGAGGCCTCCTCCAGGACTCCCAGGCCTAGAACGGACTTCCGGAAGCAGTGTGTATTCAGCCAGTTCTCTGAACTCAACAAAATTTAGCTACTGGTTCTGCTGAACCGGTGTGAACCAGCTGAATCCCACCACTGTGTGTATGGGAACTTAGCACATTTCTGCAACTGTTCAAAACAGCCCTATCATTTCCTGGGGTTGCATGGGAGTTGTGTGGGATGTGTGTTTTTGTGTCTGTTCTTAAGAGGTGCAGAGAGAAGTTCTGCTCCTGGTCCTAAGTGACCCTTGTGTGAACTATTTCTAAAGGACTTGCCACAAGTTCACACTCTATGTACACAATCTTATCCTCATTTGGATTCCCCGAGAAGAACAGGTGGCAACTTCTGAACTTTGTTCAAGAATAAGTTGTGGGGAGTGTTCTGATGTTGAAAAAGGTGCTCTTGTAGCTACAGAATCAGCTGTGAATATTCACAGGTTTCCATTGGCTGATTGGTATCATCGTTAGGAAGTTTCTCCTTAGTTCCAGGTTGCTTCTCTCCTTGATTAGTTTCCATCCATTGTTCCTTGTCCTGCCTTCTGGTGCTTCGGAGAATAAGTTGGCCCCCTTCTTCTGTTCTTCATATGTTTTTGTCTCCAGGCCTTTAATCATCTTAGTTGCTCTTCTCTGCACTTTTTCCAAAGTTCCAACATCTTTTTTGTAACGGTGGTGACCAAAACTGGATGAACAGAACCAGAAAAGAGCTAGAAGGGACCTTGGAGATCATCTAGTCCAACCCCCTGCTCAAGCAGAAGACCCTACACCATTTCAGACAAGTGACTGTCTAGCCTCTTCTTAAACACCTCCAGTGATGGAGCGCCCACGATTTCTGGAGGCAAGCGGTTCCACTGGTTAATTGTCCTCACTGTCAGGAAGTTTCTCCTTAATTCCAGGTTGCTTCTCTCCTTGATTAGTCTCCATCTGTTGCTTCTTGTCCTGGTTTCATGTGCTTTGGAGAATAGATTGAACCCCCCTCCTTCCTCTTCTTTGTGGCAGCCCCTCCAATATTGGAACATTGCTATCAGGTCCCCCCTACTCCTTCTTTTCTCTAGATTGGCCAAACCCAATTCCTGCAACCGGTCTTCATATGTTTTGGTCTCCAGGCCTTTAATCATCTTAGTTGCTCTTCTTTGCACTTTTTCCAAAATCTCAACATCTTTTTTCTAATGTGGAGACCAAAACTGGATGCGGTATTCCAGGTGTGGCCTTACTAAAGCTTTATAAAGCAGTACTACTACTTCACGTGATTTTGATTCTATGCCTCTGTTTTTACAACCCAGGATTGTGTTAGCTTTTTTGGGCTACTGATGCAGACAGCTGGCTCATGTTGAAGTGATCATCCACTAGGACTCCAAGGTCCCTCTCACAGGGACTGTTTTTGAACCAGGTTTTGCCTTTGGTTTTTCCTGCCTAGGTGTAGAATCTGATCTGATTGTTGTTGTCAGGATGTGGGAGTTTCGTGACTTTTCTGTTGGGGTTTTATTTTTGTAAGCTGCCCAGAGTCCTCATGAGTCAGTTGGGGGGGGCTATATAAATTTTATTAAGAAATACATATAGCCATCCCTCTGTAGATGCTTGTGACAAAAAACATTAAGCCTATTGTGATATCAGAGGAGGCCTGAGAAGGCGTTGAAGGAAGAGGGAAAAAACAGCTCCAGCAAAACGGATTCTCCCACCACTGAAATCTGTCACTTGATGTATCAAGAGTTTAATTTGACCTCTTACAGCCTGAACAAGCCAGTTGGAATAAATCAACAATGATTCATGCCTAACCTGAACGAAAATCTCTGTAACAGGAGCTGACGGAGGGAAACACGGAGATGATACAGAAAATGTAAATGATCAGGTTGAATATTCAGTATATAAATACAGCCAAGGAGAGATGAAAGGGAGAAGGGTTACCCACACAAGGAATGGTTGTTCTTTTGTTTTGTTTTTTTCTTCTTGTAGGACTAGGTTTCTGATGGAAAAGGGGAGGAGGTAAGAATTTACAGAATCACGGACTTGGGGAGGATCTTAGAGGTCATCTAGACGAACCTTCTACTTTCAGGAGGGGATCTCCAAAACCATTGTGAAGAATTAGCTTTCCCATTCCTCTGTCTGAAACCTTCTAATAGAATAGAATAGCTAGAAGGGACCTTGGAGGTCTTCTAGTCCATCCCCCTGCTCAAGCAGGAGAACCTCTACCATCTCAGTCAAGCGACTGTCCAGTCTCTTCTTAAAAACCTCCAGTGATGGAGCGCCCACGACTTCTAGTGGCAAGCTGTTCCACTGGTTGATTGTCCTCACTGTCAGGAAGTTTCTTCTTAAATCCAAGTTGCTTCTCTCTTTGATCAGTTTCCAACTGTTGTTTCTTGTCCTACCCTCTGGTGCTTTGGAGAATAATGTGACCCCCCCCCCTCTTCTTTGTGGCAGCCCCTCAGATACTGGAACACTGCTATCATGTTTTCCCTATTTCTTCTTTTCTTTAGATCAGCCAAACCCAAGTCCCGCAGCTGTTCTTCGTATGTTTTAGTCTCCAGGCCTTGGATCATCTTAATTGATCTTCTCTGAATTTTTTCCAAGCTCTCAACATCTTTTCTGTGATAGGGTGACCAAAATTGGCTGCAGTATTCCAGGTGTGATCTCACTAGGGCTTTATAAAGCGGCACTAATACGTTTGATCTTGATTCTATGCCTCTGTTTATACAACCCAGGATTGCATTAGCTTTTTTGGCTGCTGCTGCACACTGCTGGCTCATGGTCAAGGGATCGTCCACTAGGACTCCAAGGTCCCTCTCACAGTTGCCGTTTATGAGCCAGGTTTTGTGTCATTTCATAGGCCGGCCTCTTCTAGCATTTGATAGATTTTTTTTTACCTCAGGAAGTTCTTCCTAATATCTACAGGCAATCCTTGACTCGTGACCACAACTGAGTTGATAAGTGAGGCAGTTGTTAAGTGAGGAAGTTGTTAAGTGAGTTTTGCCCCCTTTTACGACCTGCCTTGCCACCATTGTTAATCCCTGCAGTTGTTAAGTTAGTAACACAGTCATTAAATAAATCTGGCTCCCCCATTGACTTTGCTTGTCAGGCAGTCACAAAGGGAGATCACGTGACACCAGGACACTGCGACCGTCATAAATAGGAGTCAGTTGTCAAGCATCTGAATTTTGATCACGTGACCGTGGGGATGCTGCGACGGTTGTTAAGTGTGAAAAACGGCCATCAGTCACTTTTTTCCTAGGCTGTTGTCATTTCAAACCGTCACTAAATGAACTGTTGTAAATCGAGAACTAGCTGCATCCGAATTTTGGTCACATGATCGTGGGGGAATGCTGCAATGGTTGTAAGTGTGAAAAACAGTCATAAGTCATTTTTTCCCATGCCGCTGTGACAGCGAATGGTCACTAAAGGCGTGGTTGTCGAGGAATGCTTGTATCACGCGTTAGTTCACAACAGTGTGTGATGCCTAATGCAACGGAGAACACTTCTGTTTCCTTCTTTTTTCTTGTTCAAACTTTTATTGCTTTATGAAAATATAAAATACAAAGAGAAAAAAGGCGTTGAGACTCTAGAAAGAGTGCAGAGAAGAGCAACAAAGATGATCAGAGGACTGGAGGCTAAAAGATATAAGGAACGGTTGCTGGAATTGGGGATGTCTAGTTTAATGAAGAGAAGGACGAGGGGGGACAGGATAGCAGTGTTCTAGTATCTCAGGGGCTGCCCCAAAGAAGAGGGAGTCAAGCTATTCTCCAAAGCGCCTGAAGGCAGGACAAGAAGCAAGGGATGGAAACTAATCAAGAGAGAAGCAACCTAGAACTAAGGAGAAACTTCCTGACAGTTAGAACAATTAACCAGTGGAACAACCTGCCTCCAGAAGTTGTGAATGCTCCAACACTGGATGTTTTTAAGAAGAGACTGGACGGCCATCTGTCCAAAATGGTATAAGGTTTCTTGCCTGAGCAGGGGGTTGAACTAGATGACCTCCAAGGTCCCTTCCAACTTTATTATTATTGTTGTTGTTGTTATTAAATTCAAAAAAGTAATAGAAAAATGGGAGGAGGGAGAAGGAAAGGGAAAAAATATCTAGTAGAAAGAGGGAAAAAGAAAGAAAAAAGGCAGCGTACGACACTCTTTAGCACAGTGGAAGGCAACAACATCACAACCACACCTTTTTACTTTTAAATAGCAGTTTGTACAAGCCATTTCTATAACAATTTTGCTAGTGTCATTAGCAAAAACAAAATCAGAATTTTATTTTATTTTTCATTGCAGGCACAAAATCTGGAAACTATTTCAAAATAGAAACGAGGTGACACATATTTTCTTCTTGGGATAAAATAATCAATTTGACCATCTCTGCTTTGCTGTGGGCAAATAGTATATGCTTTTGTTAACTCGTTAATCTTTACCATAATTCATGACACAAATGAGAACGCCGATTGATTTGTTCCGTGAGCATAACAGCAGCACAATTCCCAAACATTGTCTGAACTTTCTGACTTTTATCCCAGTTTCCCATGCTCCTTGGTCCAACCTTTAATATTTCCTCTACCTGTGTGTTATTCTTTTAAGATCTGACCATCCAACAGTAGTGCTTAAAGAAAATCTCTCTGTGTTTTAATTAATACACAAGTGCTTATTTACTAAAACATGATTATCCTTTTGCTACCCACAAAATAATCCAAGAAAAAAAAATTCAATCACTGGTATTGATCCAAAGTGCTTGATCAGGAAGAAAGAAAGAGATGTTGAACAACAACAGTAACAAGAAAGAAAGAAAGAAAGAAAGAAAGAAAGAAAGAAAGAAAGAAAGAAAGAAAGAAAGAAAGAGAAAGAAAGAAAGAAAGAAAGAAAGAAAGAAAGAAAGAAAGAAATGGAAAGGGAAAAGGAAAGGAAAGGAAGAGAAAAGGAAGGGAAGGAAAGGAAAGGAAAGGAAGGAAGAAAATGGGGAGGGAGGGAGGAAGGAAGGAAGGAAAGAAGGAAGGATATCCTATAACAACTGGATAAACGAAGTACTGCAATTATCAACATCAAAATAATAATCAGCAGATAAATTTGTTCATAAAATATGTGATTGATTGATATTGATTACCTGCCACCAACTTGCCTTTGACTCTTAGCAACCCCATAGATTTAATAATAGATGTTATTATATTATATAATAATAGATGTTGGAATTTTTTTTTTAAAAAAAAGCATTCAGCATACCATATAATTAAGTCTTGGTTTAATTTGTCTCCCGATTCTCCTATATTCCTATATTGTGGACGCATATCATCCATCTGAATTATGGGAGGGTTTAAAAAAAACTGGTTAAAAGCAAAATCTAAGATTCTTCTCCATCTGTTCCTTAGTACTTTGCAGTGATTTAATTTAAAAAAAATGTTGATAAGAGTAGTATCTCTCTTTTGGGAGATTCAAGGTGAAGTAGAGATGTGACTTGGCAATTTTGAATCCAGATTTTTTTCAGATATTAAGTTAGTTGAAAACTGAGTTTGCTGTAGCCTCACCAAGTCCAAAGCAGATAACCCTGCCAAGTTAGAAAATATAAATCAAGCTTATCTCGTGTGTAACATAATTAACATAATTTTAATCATCCAAATCTGCATATTTCGAAAAGGGTCAGATGAGAGAGGAACAGATCAACATCAAACTAATTTTAATGTCTATGTCCTGAAAACAATATTCAGCTCCAGTGGTTTTTACAGGATTTTAAGGACACATTAAAGTACCTCTGATATTCAGATTTCATATCCAACATTATTGAAAAAGCTTTCTAAACACGCGTTTCGTGCAAGTAATGGTTTTCTACTAATGTCTGTGATTATTTCTTTAGCGCTATTTTCCCAGCATAAAGATTTTTGAATACACACACAACGCAATTCCTAATTCATGCTTTTTTAAATATTCATGGCTTTTATCTTTCCCAACTGAATTTTTTAATATGTATTTTCTCGATGTCTGTATTTACTTATTTATTTGTTTGTTTGTTTGTTTAAAAAAAGAACTATAACTACTCTTAGTGCATACTTTTGTGTTTTTTTTTTTTTCAAAACACAAACTTTCTTCCTTGAGTGCAATTTTCTGAAATATATCTCTATAAAAAAACCCACTAACTGAATTACAGGGAGATATTTTTTTTCTTATTTAGGTGAAGCCTCTATAAGTATGAAATATTGCTGGTTATGTTTTTCTTCAACAGGCGGGAAAGAGACAGAACAGAAGGTGGACTATTGTCAGAGTCCCTGCGCAGTGGCAAAAAAAAAATAACAACCCACAATCAACACATTTCTTCCCTGCTGATCCTGGCTGGTTGCTAATCTTCACACAGTTTCAACTCTTGCGTTTCCATCCAAAAAAGCTTTTTGCTGCTTGCATGATGAAGCTGGATTGCTGGCTCAAATGTCTAATTAACAAGACTTGTTCTTAATTCGTGCATAAATAAGCCTCCGTTTCCGGCAGGGAACATGCCTCTTGTTTGAAAGCTGTGATCGTAATATCTTGCAAAATCTGTTTTTTTTTTTAAAAAAAAAATTACTTTTACTAGCTACCGATGCAGGAAACCTGAACAAGTCAAGTATCGTGGGTTACGTCGATGCAGGAAACCTGAACAAGTCAAGTATCGTGGGTTACGTCGCCTGGTGGCCATCTTTTGTGTAGTGTTCATGCCACAGCAAATCCATTTGGATTTGGAGACGTTTTGATTTTGTTTCGTGCTGCGCTGAAAGACCACACTTGGAATATAGCATCCAATTCTGGTGACCATGGTGCAAAAAAAGATGTTGAGACTCTGGAAAGAGTGCAGAAAAGAGCAACAAAGATGATTAGGGGACTGGAGGTTAAACTATACAATAAATGATTGAGGGGCCTTTGTTGTTGTTGGTTGCGAAGTCGTGTCTGACCCATCGCGACCCCATGGACAATGGTCCTCCAGGCCTTCCTGTCCTCTACCATCTTCTGGAGTCCATTGAAGCTCACGCCTCCTGCTTCAGGGACTCCATCCAGCCACCTCCTTCTCTGTCGTCCCCTTCTTCTCTTGCCCTCCATCTTTCCCAGCATCAGGCTCTTCTCCAGTGAGTCCTTCCTTCTCATTAGGTGGCCAAAGGACTTGACTTTCAACTTCAGGATCTGGCCTTCTAAAGAGCAGTCGGGGTTGATCTCCTCCAGGACTGACCAGTTGGATCGCCTTGCAGTCCAGGGGACTCGCAGGAGTCTCCTCCAGCACTAGAGTTCAAAGGTCTCCATTTTTTAGCATTCAGCCTTTCTTATGGTCCACCTTTCACAGCCATACATTGCAACTGGGAGAACCATGGTCTTAACTACATGCACTTTTGTTGGCAGGGTGACGTCTCTGCTTTTTTAGTATGCTGTCTAGATTTGCCATAGAAGGACGGGGGGGGGGGGGAAACGTGATAGCAGTGTTCCAGTATCTCAAGGGCTGCCCCAAAGAAGACAGGGTCAAGCTATTCTCCAAAGCACCTGAAGCAAGGAGAGAAGCAACTTGGAATTAAGGAGAAATTTCCTGATATTTAGAACAATTAATCCGTGGAATGACTTTCTTCCAAAGGTGGTAGGTGCTCCATCATTGAAGGCTTTTAAGAAGAGACTGGACAGCCATTTTGTCCAGAATAGTAGAGCGTCTCCTGCTTGAGTTGGGGGCTGGACTAGAAGACCTCCAAGGTCCCTTCCAACTCTTGTCAATCTATTATTCTGAAATAAAAGCAGGCAAAAATAGGAAGGGAGGGCCAAGCAGCCTAGAGTTTGTACTATCTATATGTGTATCTATAGTTTATAGATAAAATGTCTATCAATAGTTACATAGATAAGGGACCAAAATTTGCAGAGCCCCTGGAAACAATCTGGAAAATTTTTAAGGAGAGATTGGACAACCCGTTGTTATTCTGTGGGCTGGAGAGACCCCAATTAATTTTCCCCCTGTTTTCATTTACTGGACTCTGAAGAAGCCACCTCAATGTCTTCGTGGAAGGTCATGAAAAGGAGATCCAAACTAGAATTAAAGAGAAATTTCCTGACGGGGAGCACAATTAATCCTTGCCTCCGGAAGTTGTGGGTGCTCCATCACTGGACGTTTCCAAAAAGAGATTGGACGGCCATTTGTGTATAATAATTTCAGGTGTCTTGCTTAATTAGGGAGGCTGGACTAGAAGACCTTCAAGGTCCCTCCCAGCCCAGTTATTCTGTGTTCTGTATATCGCAAGCGAGAAGTCAGCCCCTTCGTCACGACGTAGATAATTATTACTTCTGCTTCGGCACAGAGCTATAATGGGGACCATAATTCTGATTTATGCCGGCTGTTGTTAAGGAGGCTCCCGCGGGCTTTAGCTGAGCAGCAAGCTTGTCTGAATCTTCCTTCTGCAATTTCCCCCATTTTTTCACCCATAATTTCATAGGAAGAAAATGACACTCATTTCCCACAATAGAAGAATGGGTGCCCAAGGGGGTGGAATTGGCAGAGAGGGCAAAAATGATAGTTTTAATTAAAGGGAAGACTCAATCCAGCTTTGTTTCTATTTGGAAACCGCTTCTGGACTTTGTGCTCAAAACTGGGGGAAAAAAAAAAGAAATTTGGATTTAAGGTTTTGAGGACCAGAATGTCTACTGTATAGAAAGGGCTTAAAGTTGTTTAGAACTGCGAAGCAAACGGTTGAAGTTTTTGTATTCGGCTCCTCGATTTACGAGCCCAAAATTTCCATTGGTATGGAAGACAGTCGTTAAGTGAGTTTTGCCCCCATTTTACAACCTTTCCTGCCACATCTGGGAAATGAATGGCTACCGTGGCAAGAAAAGTCGTAAACTACAGCAAAATTCACATTAACAAACGTCTCACTTTAGCAACCAAAATTGCTAAGTCGAGGAATTGCCTGTATGGAGAAGAAAATGGACCTAACTGAATGTTTGAAGTTTGAAAACAGATTTTGAGAAAAGAAGGAATTCTAAAGGCTTTTCAAAACATTCTTTAAAGGCTCCCCCCAAAAAAACCTAACTGTATTAACGGTCGGATTCCCTAAAAATGAACCAAATGGATAAAGCTATAGCTGATTTTTGAGGATGTCGTTGAATCGCGAACAGCGAAAAAAATAGAATGGAAAAATTGTCAGGAGGGGCAAGTGAAAGCAAAACCTGGTATTTTATTTCTACATGAAAGTCAACAAAGCCCCAGCGCGGTAATTTCCTTTGAAAAAGCAATTCCTATAATCAAATCTATTTTTCAGCTGCAGCTACACGAGAGAAAGGAGCCGAAATGCTTATCAACCAGACAAGCCCTTTTATAATAATGAAATGCAATAAGACAAAAAACAAAAAAAACACCCCAACAATGTTGTTAGGCTGTCCTGAAAAACAAATTACATTATAGAGAAATTTCCCCAGCCTCTCTCTATATAACGCTAAGAAGCTAAAATTTATTAAATACATATTGGCTAAACTTGAAAGGCTGAAAAGTGGAGAGGAAGGCATTAAGATTTTAATCCAGAGTTAGATTAAAAACTCCAGAAATGGCCAAAGATATAAAGAAATAGTAACAATGATCAGTTTGAAGAACATTTTTGCCATGGTTAAGGCCTGGAGACTAAAACATACGAAGAACGGCTGCGGGACTTGGGTCTGGCTAGTCTAAAGAAAACAGGAGAGACACGATAGCAGTATTCCAGTATTTGAGGGGCTACCACAAGGAAGAGGGGGTCCAATTATTCTCCAACGCATCAGAGGGAAGGACGAGAAACAATGGTTGGAAACTGATCAAGGAGAGAAGCAACCTGGAATTAAGGAGAAACTTCTCAACAGTGAGGACAATTAACCAGTGGAACAGCTTGCCACCAGAAATCGTGGGCGCTCCATCACTGGAGGTTTTTAAGAAGAGACTGGACAGTCACTTGTCTGAGATGGTATAGGTTCTCCTGCATGAGCAGGGGGCTGGACTAGAAGACCTCCAAAGTCCCTTCCAGCTCTATTCTGATTCTAAGAAATCATGGGTGGAAGACCATTAAAGAGAGATCCAACTGAGAATTAAGGAAAAATGTCAGTGAGAACAGTTAATCAGTGGAATGGCTCACCTCCAGAAGTTGTGGGCGCTCCATCACTGGAGAATTTTTAAGAAGAGACTGGACAATCACCTGTCTGAGATGGTGTAGGTCCTTCTGCTTGAGCAGGGGGGCTGGACTAGAAGACCTCCAAGTTCCCATCCAGCTCTATTCTATTCTATTCTATTCTATTCTATTCATTATTCTATTCTATTCTATTCGTTGTTCTATTCTATTCTATTCTATTCCAAAATAGAATAGAATAGAATAGAATAGAATAGAATAGAATAGAATAGAATAGAATAGAATAGAATAGAATAGAATAGAATAGACGCTGGAAGGGACCTTGGAGGTCTTCTAGTCCAGCCCCCTGCTCAAGCAGGAGAACCTATACCATCTCAGACAGGTGAATGTCCAGTCTCTTCTTAAAAAGTTTCAGGGATGGAGCGCCCATGATTTCTGGTGGCAAGCAGTTCCCCTGGTTAATTGTCCTCGTTGTTAGGAAGTTTCTCCTTAATTCCAGGTATTGTGTGAATTAGTTGTTTAGCAGAGTGATGGCATGATGTGGGGGGAAAAAACTGTCCTTGTGCCCAGTTGTTTAGCCGCGCAATGCCCCTATAACGATCAGTTGCAGAGTAGATTTTTACGTGAGCAGAATATGACTGGGAATGAATGTTATGGTGCTCTTCTCATCTAAACCAACACAAAGAAGCCCATTGTTGTCGGAGAAATTAACAACTTGGCGAAAATTGGCAGGACTGAAAATTAACAATGCAAAAATGGAAGCATTTGTCATAAACATAGGCTTTAAGATCCAGAAAAAAAAGAATTCAAAAGCAGCATCACAAATCTGTCAAAAGTTAATAAGATACTTAGGAATCAATACCCCCCTCAAAAAAAATTGTTACTAAATTAGGTATGTTAAACTATTGCCAGCTGCTGAAAGTAATCGAAAAAACAACTTATCCATTTGGGGCAAAACAGCTGCCTTGACGTTGTTTGGTATTTCCAAAGTGGTTTTTATTTTTTCCAAAATAAATATCTGAATTCTATGATTTGGGATGCCTAGTAACAAACCGTTACAAAATGCAAGTTTGGTAGAAAAAAACTGAGTAGTTGTTTTTTTTTAAAAAAAAAAATCTATTATTTTTGAAATCACCAAGAGGGAAGAGGAGATTTCCCAAATACTTATTTTATTTTATTTTACTTTACTATTTTACTATTTAATATTCCCATTTCCTAAAGTCACTCAGAACTCACCGTCTCCTGGTGATTGGCCCACCCAGTTGCTTTCGTGCCTAAGGCGGGACTAGAACTCACCGTCTCCTGGTGATTGGCCCAAAGTCACCCAGTTGCTTTCGTGCCTAACGCGGGACTAGAACTCACCGTCTCCTGGTGATTGGCCCAAAGTCACCCAGCTGCTTTCATGCCTAAGGCGGGACTAGAACTCACCGTCTCCTGGTGATTGGCCCAAAGTCACCCAGCTGCTTTCATACCGAAGGCGGGACTAGAACTCACAGTCTCCTGGTGATTGGCCCAAAGTCATTCAGCTGCTTTCATGCCTAAGGCGGGACTAGAACTCACCATTTCCTGGTGATTGGCCCAAAGTCATCCAGCTGCTTTCATGCCTAAGGCGGGACTAGAACTCACCGTCTCCTGGTGATTGGCCCAAAGTCACCCAGCTGGCTTTCATGCCTAAGGCGGGACTAGAACTCACCATCTCCTGGTGATTGGGCCAAAGTCACCCAGCTGGCTTTCATGCCTAAGGCGGGACTAGAACTCACCATCTCCTGGTGATTGGTCCAAAGTCATCCAGCTGCTTTCATGCCTAAGGCGGGACTAAGACTCACCGTCTCCTGGTGATTGGCCCAAAGTCACCCAGCTGGCTTTCATGCCTAAGGCGGCACTAGAACTCACAGTCTCCTGGTGATTGGTCCAAAGTCACCCAGCTGGCTTTCATGCCTGAGGCGGCACTAGAACTCACAGTCTCCTGGTGATTGGCCCAAAGTCACCCAGCTGGCTTTCATGCCTGAGGCGGCACTAGAACTCACCGTCTCCTGGTGATTGGTCCAAAGTCACCCAGCTGCTTTCATGCCTAAGGCGGGACTAGAACTCACCATCTCCTGGTGATTGGCCCAAAGTCATCCAGCTGCTTTCATGCCTAAGGCGGAACTAGAACTCACCGTCTCCTGGTGATTGGCCCAAAGTCACCCAGCTGCTTTCATGCCTAAGGCGGGACTAGAACTCACAGTCTCCTGGTGATTGGTCCAAAGTCACCCAGCTGGCTTTCATGCCTAAGGCGGGACTAGAACTCACCGTCTCCTGGTGATTGGTCCAAAGACACCCAGCTGGCTCTCATGCCTAAGGCGGGACTAGAACTCACCATGTCCTGGTGATTGGTCCAAAGACACCCAGCTGGCTCTCATGCCTAAGGCGGGACTAGAACTCACCATCTCCTGGTGATTGGCCCAAAGTCATCCAGCTGCTTTCATGCCTAAGGCGGGACTAGAACTCACAGTCTCCTGGTGATTGGCCCAAAGTCATCCAGCTGCTTTCATGCCTAAGGCGGGACTAGAACTGACAGTCTCCTGGTGATTGGCCCAAAGTCATCCAGCTGCTTTCATGCCTAAGGCGGGACTAGAACTCACCGTCTCCTAGTGATTGGCCCAAAGTCACCCAGCTGCTTTCATGCCTAAGGCGGGACTAGAACTCACAGTCTCCTGGTGATTGGCCCAAAGTCATCCAGCTGCTTTCATGCCTAAGGCGGGACTAGAACTCACCGTCTCCTGGTGATTGGTCCAAAGTCACCCAGCTGCTTTCATGCCTAAGGCGGGACTAGAACTCACTGTCTCCTGGTGATTGGCCCAAAGTCATCCAGCTGCTTTCATGCCTAAGGCGGGACTAGAACTCACCGTCTCCTGGTGATTGGTCCAAAGTCACCCAGCTGACAGATATATCAGAATCAAACTGGTGGTTTGAACAGTTCATAAGTCTGTGATCTTCCTACAATTAAACAGATCCTGTTGCTGAGGCCAAGTACTTTGTTTCCTGTTTTATAATCACCCTGCCATCTTTTATATACCGGTAGTCCTCAACTTACAACAGTTCATTTAGTAACCATTCAAAAGTTACAACGGCACTGAAAAAAGTGACCTATGACCATTTTTCACAGAAGCACCCCCCATGGTCAAATGAACAAAATTCAGATCCTTGGCAATTGACCCATATTTATGACAGTTGCAGCATCCCAGGGTCATTGTATTAATACCACTTTACACGGCCTTGATAAGGCCACACTTGGAGTACTGCATCCAGTTTTGGTCACCACGATGTAGAAAAGATGTTGAGACTCTAGAAAGAGTGCAGAGAAGAGCAACAAAGATGATTAGGGGACTGGAGGGTAAAACATATAGGGAACGGTTGCTAGAATTGGGGATGTCTAGTTTAATGAAGAGAAGGACGAGGGGGGACAGGATAGCAGCCTTCCAGTATCTCAGGGGCTGCCCCAAAGAAGAGGGAGTCAAGCTATTCTCCAAAGCGCCTGAAGGCAAGATAAGAAGCAACGGGTGAAAAGAAGAGAAGCAAGGAGAGAAGCAACCTAGAACTAAGGAGAAACTTCCTGACAGTGAGAACAATTAACCAATGGAACAGCTTGCCTCCAGAAGCGGTAAATGCTCCAACACTGGAAGTTTTTAAGAAGAGACTGGACAGCCATTTGTCAGAAATGGTATAGGGTTTCCTGCCTGAGCAGGGGGTTGGACTGGATGACCTCCAAGGTCCCTTCCAACTTTATCATTATTATTATTGTTGTTGCTGAGACTCTGGGAAGAGTGCAGAGAAGAGCAACAAAGATGATTAGGGGACTGGAAGCTAAAACATATGAAGAACAGTTGCAAGAACTGGGTATGTTTAGTTTTAAAAAAAGAAGGGTAAGAGGTGACATGATAGCAGTCTTCCAGTATCTCAGGAACTGCCCCCCAAAAGAGGGAGTCAAGCTATTCTCCAAAGTGCCTGAAGGCCGAACAAGAAGCAACGGATGGAAACTAACCAAAGAGAGAAGCAACCTAGAACTAAGGAGAAACTTCCTGACAGTCAGAACAATTAACCAGTGGAACCACCTGCCTCCAGAAGCAGTAAATGCTCCAACACTGGAAGTTTTTAAGAAGAGACTGGACAGCCATTTGCCTGAAATGGTATAGGGTCTCCTGCTTGAGGTTGGACTAGAAGACCTCCAAAGTCCCTTCCAACTCTACTATTGTGTTCTGTTCTATCCCACCAGTTCCAAACTTTCTTCAACTTCAAGAAATCAATGGGTGAAAAGGAGATTAGGGAAGTGGTTAGACAAAATATTAAGTTTGGAGATGGTCATGCAAGGATCTAGGCATTTCCCAACTTAAGCATTGTTCTTTCCACTGCTAGAATCTCTCTCTCTCTCTCTCTCTCTCTCTCTCTCTCTCTCTCTCTCTCTCTCTCTCTCCTTCTGTCTCTCTCTCTCTCTCTCTCTCTCTCTCTCTCTCTCTCTCCTTCTGTCTCTCTCTTTGTGTGTGTGTGTGAGAGAGAGAGGGGGGGGGAAGGCGCAAAGTCAAATTCATAAAGGCTAAATAATTCATGCCCTTGAGGCCTTCCGAAGCCAAAAAAAGAGCATTGAGGATGTCCTATTTATAGCCATTAGTCAGCCTGTCTCAACAATAATGTTTTCCAGATATGACCAGCTTTCAATGCTGGGTGGAACTGCTGGGAATTGTAAGTCCAGTTCTTCTCAAGGCTGTGGAGTCCTTGGTGCTCTCAGAGCTTGGTGGCTTTCTTGCAGATGTTTGGTGAGTAGACAAGGCAACATCTTCACAGCTTCTCAAGGCTGGCAGGCTGGAACGTCCTTCAGCAGCTCAATGCACTAAAGCTGAAGTCTCAGTTTCTGAAGCGCCAGCGTCACAACTCTTCTGTGGAAAATTGTGCATGTGGACCTCAAAGATCAACGAGAACATCCATTCCTTGCTTAGTTGACTGTCTCCCACCAGGTTCTTGGGTTACGTTCCCTCATCCTAGTTGACCGAAGATCTGCCCTCCGTTTCAGATCGGTTGCGGTGATCAAGAACCATAGCAAACAAACAAAGAAACAAAAAATAAAGTCTTCAATTCATCTCAGTTCTTTTGGAATTTATGAGCGTGTCCAGGTCACTTCTTGGCAAAGATATCGTATTTATCAGCAGGGTGATTCTTCAGAATGTTATTTTGCCATCTCAATCTAGCTAATAGCCCTGGGATTTCCCACTGGTTTTTCCCATTCTGACTTCTGACCTTATGTTTTGAAAGCTCAGATCATCATCATCATCATCATCAAGTTGGAAGGGACCTTGGAGGTCATGTAGTCCAACCCCCTGCTCAAGCAGGAAACTCTATACCAGTGATGGAGGACCTATGGCACGCGTGCCAGAGGTGGCATTCGGAGCCCTCTCTGTGGGCACATGCACCATCACCCCAGCCCCACCTTCCCCCATGGCCCCCTCCTCACTAGCAGCCCCCCCGGAGGAGAGTCACCCCCAGGCGGGGCCCATGCGGAGCAGCGCAGCCAAGGACATGGCAGCCAGGGCAACAGGGACAAGACTTTGGCCTCGCGCCCTGTCACATGCAGATGATGCTGTGAGTGCAGGTGGAGGGCGTGGCCTCCATGGCACTGCAGGGCCGCCTAGGCAATCCGCTGTGGCATGCTGTGGAAGTGGTAGGTGGCCCTGCAGGAGGGCGGGAACAGCACGGTTTTTGGGCACTTGGTATCTAAAAAGTTTGCCATCACTGCCCTATACCATTTCAGACAAATGGCTGTCCAGTCTCTTCTTAAAAACTTCCAGTGTTGGAGCATTCACCACTTCTGGAGGCAGGTTGTTCCACTGGTTAATTGTTCTAACTATCAGCAAGTTTCTCCTTAGTTCTAGGTTGCTTCTCTCCTTCTTAGTTTCCACCTGTTGCTTCTTGTCCTTCCTTCAGGCACTTTAGAAAATAGCTTGACTCCCTCTTCTTTGGGGCAGCCCCTGAGATATTGGAACACTGCTATCCTGTCCCCTCTCGTCCTTCTCTTCGTTAAACTGGACATCCCCAATTCCAGCAACCGTTCCTTGTATGTTGTAGCCTCCAGTCCCCTGATCATCTTTGTTGCTCTTCTCTGCACTCTTTCTAGAGCAGTGGTTCTCAACCTTTTTAATGCCGCGACCCCCCAACCGGTCGTAAGTCGAGGACTACTCAACTACTGCAGCACCGTTTGCAGAATGGGACTTTTGGCGGGCTCAGCAGGGCAGAGACAGCCTGGACAATTCCTATTGGCTTTTGAAAGCCAATAGAATTAGACTCTATTCAAGAGAGTCTATTCTATTGGCTTTCAAAAGCCAATAGAATAAAGGGGAGTAGCACAGCTAAGGAAAAGGGGGGGGGGAAATGGTGGGCTGTGTTGTTTGGCGACCCTCGTGAAATGGTCGTTCAACCCCAAATGGGATCCCGACCCACAGGTTGAGAACCACTGGTCTAGAGTCTCAACATCTTTTTTTTTTTTTTTTTTTGTATTGCGGTGACCAGAACAGGATGCAGATAAATATCTCTCATTTGATCTTTGTCTTTTCCTTGGACATATTTTTTTTCATGGTCTTGTAGGGTTGTAACACAGAAAATAATAATAAAAAAATGACGGTCCTTAGCAATACAGGAGAAAGGAGAAGGCACCAGGATACCACGCCATTTTTAGCCAGTCTTTATTCGCTCTTGTAAAGGTTTCAGTAGCTCCAGCGACCCCAGAAGACTTCTGAAGAAAGAAATTACAAATCTAGTCACAAAGAAGAAACCATTTCACCCAAGGAACACAATTTCGGGATGACGGCAATGGAGTAAGAGAGGCTGTGCAATCATATAAAATACAAATTGTATGGTGTAGGAAGCTTTGATTCGTCTGATTCATTCAGAGGGTACCATCAAACTTTCAAGGATATAATTCCGGTTTTCCGCTGGAATTATGAACACCACTCAGCTCAGCGTCGGAGGTCATCAGTGACTGAGTTTCTCTGTTATGTCAGAAGCAAGAGAAGCCACAATGGATCTTTTGGTGCACTAAACAGTAAAAGGTAGAATTGGGGGGTCACTGGGATCTTTGAAACCCTCCTCCACTCTGTCTGTCTGTCTGTCTATCTCTATCACCTATTTATCTATCTGTCTATATCATCTCTCTGTCTCTCTATACCATGTATCTATCTCTCTATCTCTCTCATCTATCTATCTATCTATCTATCTATCTATCTATCTATCTATCTCATCTATCTCTATCATCTATCTATATCTTACATCTATTTTATCTCTATCAACTATATCTTTCTATCTCTATCATCTTTCCCTCTCTATCTATCTCTATCACCTATCTATCCATCTGTTTATATCTCTCTATCTTTCTATACCATATATCTATCCCTATCTCTATCTCTATCTCTGTCTCTGTCTCTGTCTCTGTCTGTCTATCTATCTATCTATCTATCTATCTATCTATCTATCTATCTATCTATCTATCTATCTATCTATCTATCTATCTATCTAGGTGTTGTGTCCTGGGTCTGATGAGGCAGCTCAGCAGGCCCAGAAGTGTTGCAAATGGTCCCGGGTATTCCAAAAGCTGCCCAGGACCAGACTGGTTGGCACCGGCCTTGTGCACAGGCGCAAGACGCGAAAAGGGAGAATTATGATAGGCTGTTTGGGAAACTATAAAAGGCCTGCGAGCCTGTTGGTTATTGAATGGAACTGGGATTGAATAAAGAAGAACTTGGTTGCAACTGGTTGTGTGTGTCGCTTCAATGCTGCGAACCCCAATACATAAAACTATCTATCTATCTATCTGTCTATCTATCTATCTATCTATCTATCTATCTATCTATCTATCTATCTATCTATTTATCTATCTCCATCACCTATCTATCTGTTTATATCATCTCTCTATCTATATCTTACATCTACCTATATCTATCTTTCTATTTATCTGTCTCTATCTATCTAACAATCTATCTATCACCTATCTATCTGTTTATATCATCTCTCTATCTATATCTTACATCTATTTATCTCTATCTCTATCATCTATCATCTATCTATCTATCTCTATCATCTTTCTCTTTATATATATCATCTGTTTATATCATCTCTCTATCTATATCTTATATCCATCTATATCTATCTATCTATCTGTCTATCTATCTATCTATCTATCTCCATCACCTATCTATCTGTTTATATCATCTCTCTATCTATATCTTACATCTACCTATATCTATCTTTCTATTTATCTGTATCTATCTACCTATCACCTATCTGTTTATATCATCTCTATCTATATCTTACATCTACCTATATCTATCTTTCTATTTATCTGTCTCTATCTATCTAACAATCTATCACCTATCTATCTGTTTATATCATCTCTCTATCTATATCTTACATCTATTTATCTCTATCTCTATCATCTATCATCTATCTATCTATCTCTATCATCTTTCTCTTTATATATATCATCTGTTTATATCATCTATCTATATCTTATATCCATCTATATCTATCTATCTATCTATCTATCTATCTATCTATCTATCTATCTATCTATCTCTATCACCTATCTATCAATCTGTTTATATCATCTATCTATATCTTACATCCATTTATCTCTATCTATCTATCTATCTATCTATCTATCTATCTATCTATCTATCTCTTTTTATCTTTCTATCTAGCGAGTTGCAACTTCGAACACTGAACAAACTGTTGCAAGCTGCAGACCCCCTGACTTGATGAACAGACCTTCCCATTTCATGAGCCAAGCAATTTCTCCCCAATTCCAAAAGGAAAATCAGAAATTCTTCTTCTCAAGGACAGGATTTTGCTTTCGCTGCGGCGGTAGCAACAAGTTCGGAAAAGTGCAAAAAAAAAAAAAAATGATGTTCCCCTCTGTTGTCTTCCTGTGGGATTGGACGGCAACGTGGGAGGCCAGGAAAACGGCAGCCAAGGATTATGCGATGAAAACACAACTGCATTCACACACTTCCTTTTGGCCACCCTTGCCCCAGGATTTATGTAAGCAGAACGCTTTTTTTTTTTTTTCTGGGCCTATTTCTCTGAACAGCTCTTCTTCCACAAAAGTTTGGGGGGGGGGGAATGCCGGTCGCGAAAGTTGTGAGAACTATCAAAAGAAGAGAAAGAAAGCAGAAGACATTTGTCTTGGGTATAAAGAGAGGACAAAGCCCACTCACGTCTAGAACTGATTATGTGACTTATTTGTGTGATGAAACATCTGGAAGAAAACCACCAAGCTCAGAGAACACCAAGGACCCCATAGTCCTCCTCCTCCTCCTCCTCCTCCTCCTCCTCCTCTCCACAAACCCCACTCCCTTCTAGCACTGATGATGTTACCTAGTTGGGTCACGAAACGTCTGCCAGAAAACCACCAAGCTCAGAGAGCACCAAGGACCCCACAGTCCTCTTCCTTTTCCTTTTCCTTTTGCTCTTCCTCCTCCTCCTCCTCCTCCTCCTCCTCCTCCTCCTCCTCCTCCTCTTCCTCTCCACAAACCCCACTACCTTCTAGCACTGATGATGTTGCCTAGTTGGGTCACGAAACGTCTGCCAGAAAACCACCAAGCTCAGAGAGCACCAAGGACCCCACAGACCTCTTCCTTTTCCTTTTGCTCTTCTTCCTCCTCCTTCTCCCCCTCCTCCTCCTCCTCCTCCTCCTCCTCCTCCTTCTCCTCCCTTCTAGCACTGATGATGTTACCTAGTTTGGTGATGAAGCGCCTGCAAGAAAACCACCCAGCTCAGAGAACACCAAGGACCCCATAGTCCTCCTCTTCTTCCTCCTCCTCTTCCTCCTCCTCCTCCTCCTCCACTACCACCACAACCACCTCCTCCTCTTCTCCCTCCTCCTTGCAAACCCTACTCTTTTCTAGCACTGACGATGTTACCTAGTTGTCATGCAATGTCTGCAAGAAAACCACCAAGCTCAGAGAGCACCAGGGACCCCACAGTCGTCCTCCTCCTCCTCCTCCTCCTCCCTTCTAGCACTGATGATACCTAATCTGGTGATGAAGCATCTGCAAGAAAACCACCAAGCTCAGAGAACCCCAAGGACCCCACAGTTCCCCTCCTCCTCCTCCTCCTCCCTTCTAGCACTGATGCTGTTACCCAGCTGGGTAATGAAACATCTGCAAAAAGAACCCCAAACCAAGCTCAGAAAGCACCAAGGACCCCACATTTCAACCCCAAATTGCAAATATTTTCTTTTACCAGTCTACAGGATGATGTGGAAGATGACACACAGAGATCGCCCTCCCGGGTGGCCCTCCCAATACAGCACGGATTCCTTGTAGATAAGGAACCTCCAACGTTCCCTCAACATGCAGAAACGGCCACCAGTACCGGATTTTTCCACGCCACCAAATAAAAAGTTAGGTTTCCTTTTTATTTTGGGGAGGATGAAAGCTGGCTGGGTAACCTTGGGCCAATCACCAGGAGCCTCTCAGTTCTAGTCCCGCCTTAGGCATGAAAGCCAGCTGGGTGACTTTGGGCCAATCACCAGGCGATGGTGAGTTCTAGTCCCGCCTTAGGCATGAAAGCCAGCTGGGTAACCTTGGGCCAATCACCAGAAGCCTCTCAGTTCTAGTCCCGCCTTAGGCATGAAAGCCAGCTGGGTGACTTTGGGCCAATCACCAGGAGATGGTGAGTTCTAGTCCCGCCTTAGGCATGAAAGCCAGCTGGGTAACCTTGGGCCAATCACCAGAAGCCTCTCAGTTCTAGTTCCGCCTTAGGCATGAAAGCCAGCTGGGTGACTTTGGGCCAATCACCAGGAGATGGTGAGTTCTAGTCCCGCCTTAGGCATGAAAGCCAGCTGGGTAACCTTGGGCCAATCACCAGAAGCCTCTCAGTTCTAGTCCCACCTTAGGCATGAAAGCCAGCTGGTTATTTTGGGCCAATCACCAGGAGATGGTGAGCTCTAGTCCTGCCTTAGGCATGAAAGCCAGTTGGGTGGCTTTGTGCCAATCACCAGGAGACGGTGAGTTCTAGTCCTGCCTTAGGCATGAAAGCCAGCTGGGTGTCTTTGGCTAATCCTTCCCTTTCCATCCAACCCATCTCAGAGGGTTTTTGCTGTGGGGAAAACAGGAAGAGAAAAGTGTATTGACTATCTTGGCCACCTTGAAATATTTGTAAAAAATAATAAAGGTAAGTTGTAAATACATCAAAGGAATAAATAGCTCGGGAGCCTGCAAACACTTCTACCACCTTTAGGCTATAAACTCAAGTTGCTTGTCTTATTAGGTGGAATATAATATCTGCTGTAACCTAGGTTTAGATTGATGGCCTTAAGAAGAGGCATGCAGCCTATTTATCCTGATTAATACCGAAGGAAGCTCTCTCCTGCCTTGAATGCATTCCAAATTCTGCAGAGCACAATGGAGCCGAGGAGACCATGTTGAATTGTTTAACATTTTCAGACACCGGAATTTTCTCTTCGGACTGCAGTGAACTAGAGGACTCCTTGACACCCCGAAGATCTAATGTCCCATCCTTTACATCTCCAGCCTGAGCAACATAACATTAAGAATTGTGAGGAATGGTTGAAGACAAGATTGGGTGCAGCCCTCAACTATGTCAAATGAAAGGTTATACGCAGGAGTCTTCGAACTTGGCCCTTTTATGACTTGTGGACTTCAACTCCCAGAATTCCTCAGGGGTCTTCAAACTTGGCCCTTTTATGACTTGTGGACTTCAACTCCAAGAATTCCTCAGTCTTCAAACTTGGCCCTTTTATGACTTGTGGACTTCAACTCCCAGAATTCCTCAGGGGTCTTCAAACTTGGCCCTTTTATGACTTGTGGACTTCAACTCCCAGAATTCCTCAGGGGTCTTCAAACTTGGCCCTTTTATGACTTGTGGACTTCAGCTCCCAGAATTCCTCAGGGGTCTTCAAACTTGGCCCTTTCATGACTTGTGGACTTCAACTCCCAGAATTCCTCAGGGGTCTTCAAACTTGGCCCTTTTATGACTTGTGGACTTCAACTCCCAGAATTCCTCAGGGGTCTTCAAACTTGGCCCTTTTATGACTTGTGGACTTCAACTCCCAGAATTCCTCAGGGGTCTTCAAACTTGGCCCTTTTATGACTTGTGGACTTCAGCTCCCAGAATTCCTCAGGAATCTTCAAACTTGGCCCTTTTATGACTTATGGACTTCAACTCCCAGAATTCCTCAGGGGTCTTCAAACTTGGCCCTTTTATGACTTGTGGACTTCAACTCCCAGAATTCCTCAGCCAGCGTGCCTGAGAAGGACCAGGGTTGACATGATAGCCGTGTTCCAATATCTCAGGGGCTGCCCCAAAGAAGAGGGAGTCAAGCTATTCTCCAAAGCGCCTGAAGGCCGGACAAGAAGCAACGGATGGAAACTGATCAAAGAGAGAAGCAACCTAGAACTAAGGAGAAACTTCCTGACAGTTAAAGCAATTAACCAGTGGAACAACCTGCCTCCAGAAGTTGTGGGTGTTCCATCACTGGAGTTTTCAAGAAGAGGCTGGATACGTAATTATATTTGTATTCTGTAACATCAACACCAGTTCATGAGAACAATTAACCAGTGGAACTACTTGCCTCCAGAAGTTGTGGGTGCTCCATTATTGGGGGCTTTTAAGAAGAGCTGGGACAGCCACTTGTCTGGAATGGTATAGGATCTCCTGCTTGAGCAAGGGGTTGGACTAGATGATCTCCAAGGTCCCTTCCAACTCTGTTCTTCTGTATTCTAAATGAAAATATAAGGAAGTTGACCCAGGCGAAAGACCAGGTCCAAAAAGAAGACGCGGAAACAAAAGTGGTTAGCCGCTTGTCGGTCTCCAAGGAAGAATTCCTTCTCACAATTCATGGGAAGATTTGCATATCCTGTATAATTCTCAGTTCTCCTTCCAACTTGCTACTCAGCGTTGGTGTTATTCTGCGGCCACCAAGGACCTCTAATTCTTCTATTTACTCATTTTTTTTAACTCATCTCTGCAAAGAAAAATTAATCTTGTGAAGGAAGGGAAATGCTGTTGGACGTTTCTCCTGTAGCTCTTGAGTCATCGCTCCATTCCTGGAAATTTTTAAGAAGGGACTGGACAGTCACTTGTCTGAGACGGTATAGGTCCTCCTGCTTGAGGGGGGCTGGACTAGAAGACCTCCAAGGTCCCTTCCAGCTTTATTCTATTTCAAAGTGGCCGTGCTCATTGTTTTATTGTTGCTTTGTGGACTCAGCATATCAACCTACTCCCGGCGCTTTTCCCGTGGCTTGTTGAATTGCAAAGTGTTACGGTGTCTAAAGGACCCTACCTTTGCAATAAATAGGAGGGGCGAATCCTGGGGGGGGGAAAGGGGGGATTTTACTAAAAGGTCCACATCTGCAAGTTCACAATTAATAACAGAGACCAGCTTGCTGGCATGATTATACTCATGTTATGGAGACAATCCCTGAGCATTTTCAGAATAGGTCAAATCTAAAAGGGAGGACATGATAGCAGCCTTCCAATATCTCAGGGGCTGCCATAAAGAAGAGGGAATTAAGCTATTTTCCAAAGCACTTGAAGGCAGGACAAGAAGCAATGGGTGGAAACTAACCAAGGAGAGAAGCAACCTAGAACTAAGGAGAAACTTCCTGACAGTGAGAACAATTAACCAGTGGAACAACCTGCCTCCAGAAGCAGTAAATGCTCCAACACTGGAAGTTTTTAAGAAGAGACTGGACAGCCATTTGTCCGAAATGGTGTTGGGTTTCCTATCTGAGCAGGGGGTTGAACTAGATGACCTCCAAGGTCCTTTCCACCTTTACTATTATTATTATTATGGATCATCGCACAGTCAGCCAGATGTTCAAACTGGATTTGGCATTTTGTCTACCTATCGAGTCCTTACCCAGGACCTGGGATAGGCAGATATGGATGTTTGATGGTATTACAAATATCGTCGCAGGATGGAAGCAGTTCCTAATAAGGCCGCCTTTTGCAATTGACTAATAGCGAATTTGTCAATGCCAATCGTGTTCAAGTGGTGCTCCAGTTGTTTTGGGATTGCACCTAAGGAGCCTATTACTATTGGTACTACCCTTGCTTGCTTTTGCCACAGTCTTTCTATTTCTATCTGTAGGTCTTTGTATTTTGTTATCTTCTCCAGTTCTTTCTCTTCTATTCTGCTATCTCCAGGCACTGCCACATCCACTATCCAGACTTTTTTTGTCTTTCTTATCGACAATTGTTAAGTCTGGGGTGTTATGTTGCAGGTGCTTGTCTGTTTGAATTCTGAAGTCCCAGAGCAGTTTAATTTTATCATTTTCTATGACTTTCTCTATTTTATGATTCCACCAGTTTTTGCTTACAGGCAAATGATATTTTTTTCAGATCTTCCAATGCACCATTGTTGCTACTTTGTCATGCCGCTGCTTGTAATCAGTTTGTGCAATCTTCTTGCAACAGCTTACCAAGTGGTCCACTGTTTCTTCAGCTTCTTTGCCTAGGCGGCACTTACTGTCTGTTGCTGTCTTCTCAATTTTGACTTTGTATGAATTTGTCCTTAAGGCTTGGTCTTGTGCAGCCAGAATTAGTCCCTCGGTCTCTTTCTTCAATTTTCCTGCTCTTAGCCATTGCCAGGTTTTATTATTATCTGCTTTCCCAGCTATTTTTTTCATGTATTGGCCATGTAGTGCTTTTTCTTCCCATGCCTCTATTCTGTTCTTCATTTGGTCTTTCTTGTAGGCCAGTTTGGTCTCTCCAGTAGTTAGTAAGCCTTCCTGATATACGAATTTCAGTGCATCTTCATCATTGTTCTTCAGATATTCTTCCAAAGTCATTTTTTCTTCTTCAACCATCTGATGTACTTGTAGCATTCCACGCCCACCTATTTGCCTTGGTAGATAAATTCTATCAATGTCACTGCGTGGATGAAGGGCGTGATTCATTGTCATTATTTTTCTGGTCTGCCTATCCATTGCTTTTAGTTCTGCTTGAGTCCAGTCCACTATTCCAGCTGTGTACCTAATGACTGGGAGTGCCCAGGTGTTGATTGCCTTTATGGTATTTCCTCCATTGAGTTTGGACTTTAATATCTTCTTCACTCTCTTGATGTATTCACCTCTAATCTTTTTCTTGACTTCAGTGTGCTTGATGTTGTCAGCTTGAAGGATACCCAAGTATTTGTAGTACTCTTCCTCATCCAGATTCTTAATGTTATTTTCGTGGGGCATCTTGATTCCTTCAGTTTTCACTACTTTTCCTTGTTTGATAGTAAGTGTAGCACATTTGTCCAAGCCAAACTCCATTACAATATCTTGGCTATATATACGGACAGTGTTGAGCAGCGATTCTATTTCAGATGATGTTTTTCCATACAGCTTCAGATCATCCATATAAAGGAGGTGGGATAGTCTGGCAGATGTTTTTGAGGTTTGATAGCCATGTCCTGAGTTATTCAGTATTGTTGACAGAGGAAACAGTGCAATAACAAATAGTAATGGTGATAATGAATCTCCTTGAAATATTCCTCTCTTGATATTAACCTCTCCCAGCCTCTCACCATTGATCTGCAACCGTGTCTTCCATTGTGCCATCGATCTTTGCACAAATTTTCTGATGTTTCTACTGACTCCTGTTATTTCTAGGCACTTTATTATCCAATTATTATTATTATTATTATTATTATTATTATTATTATTATTATTATTATTATTACTATTATTCTCTTGTGGCATTCCAAAGAACAGGGATGAAATATGTCCCAGGAAGGCCTTCCAAAAGAATGCTTAGAAATACTTATAAAAATTATTATTTGGGGGGGGGGAATCATAAAAAAGGAAACTTTCCATTCATGATGAAAGGGGAGATAGGCTGAGAGGAGGTGACTTCGTTGCAGAAGATGACAACAGATGAGTTTGCAACAGAAATGAGATGCAAAGTTTTCAGAAATTGTACCTCAGTCTCTCTGATGCCTGTGCTACATCCGCATGGAGAGAAATAAGCAGTGGGGTACCACAAGGTTCCATCTTAGACCCAGTACTCATCAACATCTTCGTAAACGACTTAGATGAGGGAATTGAAGGGGAACTCATCAAATTAGCAGATGACACCAAACTAGCAGGAGTAGCCAAAACCCCAAAAGACAAACTCAGGATCCAAAAAATAAGGTGACCAACTTTTTTACAATGAAAAGGAGGACACAAATAAATTGAAGAAAAAAAATATCGTAAATAAAAGAAACATTTTATTCATTGCAACAATAATACAGACAACTTGCATGTGCAAAGTTTGCCATCCGGGTGTTTTCGGGCGCTCAGCAGCAATTCCTATTGGCTTTCGAAAGCCAACAGTGCAGTGGTTCTCAACCTGTGGGTCGGGACCCCATTTGGGGTCGAACGACCATTTCACGGGGGTCGCCAAACAACGCAGTCCGCCATTTTTTTCCTTCTTTTCCTTAGCTGTGCTACTCCCTTTTATTCTATTGGCTTTTGAAAGCCAATAGAATAGACTTCCTTGAAGAGAGTCTAATTCTATTGGCTTTCCAAAGCCAATAGGAATTGTCCAGGCTGTCTCTGCCCTGCTGAGCCCCCCCCCAAAGCCCCATTCTGCAAACGGGGCTGCACCAGTTGAGTAGTCCTCGGCTTACGACCGGTTGAGTAGTCCTCGACTTACGACCGGTTGGGGGTCGCGGCATTAAAAAGGTTGAGAACCACTGCAATAGTGGGAGTAGCACAGCTCATGCAAAAGTTGGGGGAAAAAACCATCAAAAAAAGGTGCCGGAATGCCGTTCTGAGCGTTCTGTGAGGGGGAAAAAAAAGCCCTGCAGATTAGTCTTCAAATACCGAAAAGGAGGACATGAAGGAGGACACTTTTTGAGGGAGGACAGAACTTACAAAAGGAGGACTGTCCTCCCTAAAGGAAGACGGTTGGTCACCTTACAATGATCTTGACAAACACGAACAATGGGCCCTATCCAACAAAATGAGTTTCAGTGTGGAGAAAAGCAAAGTCTTACACTTAGGCAGGAAAAACGAAAGGCACAAATACAGATTGGGTGAGACCCGGCTTGGAGGCAGTGAATTTGAGAGGGACCTTGGAGTCCTAGTGGACGATCCCTTGATCATGAGCCAGCAGCGTGCAGCAGCAGCAGCCAAAGGAGCTAACACAATCCTGGGTTGTATAAACAGAGGCATAGAATCAAGATCACGCAAAGTGTTAGTACCGCTTTATAAAGCCCTAGTAAGGCCACACCTGGAATGCTGCAGCCAATTTTGATCACCATGTCAGAAAAAAGATGTTGAGAGTCTGGAAAAAAATTCATAGAAGAACAACTAAGATGATCAAAGGCCTGGAGGCTATAAAACGTGTCTACCCTCCAGCTTTGGCACACCCATACCCTTCCCGTTTGCAATAATAATAATAATAATAATAATAATAATAATAGTAATAGTAGTAGTAGTAGTAGTAGTAGTAGTAGTAGTAGTAGTAAGTTGGAAGGGACCTTGGAGGTCATCTAGTCCAGCCCCTTGCTCAGGCAGGAAACCCTATACCATTTCGGACAAATGGCTGTCCAGTCTCTTCTTAAAAACTTCCAGTGTTGGAGCATTCACCGCTTCTGGAGGCAGGTAGTTCCACTGGTTAATTGTTCTCACTGTCAGGAAATTTCTCCTTAGTTCCAGGTTGCTTCTCTCCTTGCTTCTCTTCTTTGGGTAAAGGAATCAATTTAACCATCTCTGCTTCTCTTTGTTGTGGGGAATAGTATATATAATAATATATCTTTTTTTCTTTTTAACCCTAAAGGAAGAAGACACTTTTTTTTTTTTTAGTTTTAGTAATTTACTAATTCTGGGGAGTACTGAGATATTGTATATAAAGGAGAAAAGACATCAGCCCCGATCATCCCAACAGCCACAGTGGCAGAGACTGACAATCAACCCACCTCAGGAAAATCTACACAAAGTGTTTTCTGCTCTAAATTTTCAAATACTTCCTGACAGTGAGAACAATTAATCAGTGGAACAGCCTGCCTCCAGAAGCAGTAAATGTTCCAACACTGGAAGTTTTTAAGAAGAGACTGGACAGCCATTTGTCCGAAATGGTGTAGGGTTTCCTGCCTGAGCAGGGGGTTGGACTAGATGACCTCCAAGGTCCCTTCCAACTTTACTACTACTATTACTATATACAGACTCCTTGAGATTCAGACAGGTTCCTTGGAACAATAGGGGCATAACCTTATGGAGTTTGTTTTTTTTTTAATAATTCTGAAATAGTTTGGCTTCTGGGTTGTTTAAAAACTTCTCAGTGTAGTTATATCCTGGGTATTACCTAGTGGTCTCCCATCCAAATACTTACCTGCTCTACTTTACTTTACACACACACACACACACACACACACACACACACACACACACACACACACATATATATATATATATATATATATATATATATATATATATATATATATATATATATATAAAATCCCAACTGGGTTCCAGGAAAGATTTGCTCCGCTGCGAGCACAGATTAATTTGGAGGGACACAGAGAAAAGCTACATATACCTCTTTCCGCTTCTCTGCCCATCTTAAATGTCCTTTTTTTTATAGAGATATTATTATTCTAATATTATTAGAATATTATTCTTTCTCCCAAGGAGAAAGAAACCCACAACTGTTTTTGTAAGCAATTCCCACATACGTGGACAAAACCGAACCCTCTGTGAACCGTTCTCGGTTTGCCCGATCATATCCTCGGGGACTCTGCAAGATGAATTGACGGCCACGGAGGGGGACAAAAAACTTCAGGGGGGAAGTGAAAAGCACTGAGCGAAGCGAAGTTCGACTGGCTGGTTCTTTCTCTGGACAGCTGGAAAAAGCAGAAAAACAGCACCAGGGGAGTAACCTTGGACTCCAGATGGTGCTGGCAAGAGCAGGCTTGTGGTAGAAGGATGACAGCTGTGCAGTTCAGAATACCAACTTCTGCTTAACTTCACAGCTGAAAGCAGAGCCAAGCCATTCCTGAACTTTCTCCATGACCTGGGATTAAAATGTTTTAATCCAAGATTAAAATCTGAGAATAGAATAGAACAGAACAGAATAGAATATAGACTAGACTAGACTAGAATAATAGAGTAGAATATAGACTAGAATGGAATATAGCATGGAATACAGAATAGAATAGAATAGAATAGAATAGAATAGAATAGAATAGAATAGAATAGAATAGAATAGAATAGAGCTGGAAGGGACCTTGGAGGTCTTCTAGTCCAACCCCCTTCTCAGGCAGAAACCCTATACCAGGGGTAGGGAACCTTGGCTCTTTGATGACTCGTGGACTTCAACTCCCAGAATTCCTGAGCCAGCATGGCTCAGCTTGGAAATCTCTCCCTTTCCCCTCAGCATGGCTGGCTCAGGAATTCTGGGAGTTGAGTCATAAAAGAGCCAAGGTTGCCTACCTCTGGCCTAGGCCTAGGCCACTTTATGACTCGTGGACTTCAACTCCCAGAATTCCTGAGCCAGCATGGCTCAGCTTGGAAACTCTCCCTTTCCCCTCAGCATGGCTGGCTTAGGAATTCTGGGAGTTGACGTCCACTGGTCATAAAAGAGCCAAGGTTGCCTACCCCTGCCCTATACCATTCCAGACTAATGGCTGTCCAGTCTCTTCTTAAAAACTTCCAGTGTTTGGAGCATTCACAACATCTAGGGGCAAGTTGTTCCACTGATTCATTGTTCTAATTGTCAGCTAATTGTCCAAGCTTGCGACTTTAAGACCTCTGGACTTCAGCTCCCAGAATTCTCCAGCCAGCTATACTGGCTGTGGAATTCTGGGAACTTAAAGTCACACGCTTGGATTCCCCCCCTGGTGTAGTGGTTCAAGGCGCTAAGTTAAAAACCAGCTGTTGGATCCTTCTAATTCTGCCTTACGTGCAAAGGCAGCTGGGTGACCTTGGGCCGGTCACTTCCTCTGAGCCCTTGGAAGCGAGCAAAGGCCAACCATGTGTGAAATCTTGCCAAGAAAACTCGAGGGATTCATCCGGGCCGTCGCCAGGAATCAACATGGAGTCAAAGACACCCAGACAAGAAAATCCCAGCGATCAACGTTCCCTCGAGGACTTCACTCCATCGGATTAATTTTGCACGTTATGTTTCCAAACCTCAAAAGGCTCCGTTCGTACGACACGCTATATTCAAAACTTGGGTCCCTGAAAAAGCCACAAACTTTTTTGCACGCTAATTGCAAAAGTTCTCAAATGTACAGGTGGTCCCCACCAGCTGGGACTAGAATTTCCTTTGCTATTATTCAAGAGATTTGACTCGCCCTACCAGATGGAGTATTACACGAGGAAACACCTGTCTGAATACGGTTAAAAGAACAGGTAACTTTGGATGTAAAGGGGCCCTACAATAGGAGGGATAAGAGATATAAGTAATATAGTATTTTTCATAATATATAAAATGTGCTTTGGAGATACTGGAAGACTGCTATCATGTCACCCCTCAACCTTCTCTTCATTAAACTAGACCAGTGGTTCTCAACCTGTGGATCGGGACCCCATTTGGGGTCAAATGACCATTTCATGGGGGTCGCCAAACAAGGCTGTCCGCCATTTTCCCCCCTTTTCTTTGGCCACGCCCCTGGTACCCAGTGATGTATAAGTGGTTGGGGGTCACCACAACATGGGGAACTGTATTATGGGGTCGCAGCATTAGAAAGGTTGAGAACCACTGCACTAGACATACCCAATTCCAGCAACTGTTCCTTCTATGTTTTGGCCTCCCCTGATCATCTTTGTTGCTTTTCTCTGCACTCTTTCTAGAGTCTCAACATCTTTTTGACATCGTGGTGACCAAAACTGGATGCCGTATTCCAAGTGTGGCCTTACCAAGGCCTTGTAAAGTGGTATTAATACTTCACGTGATCTTGATTCTATCCCTCTGTTAATGCAACCAAGCACTGTGTTGGCTTTTTTGGCAGCTGCCGCACACTGCTGGCTCATATTTAAGTGATTGTCCACTAGGACTCTGAGATCCCTCTCACAGTTGCTACTATTGAGCAAGGTACCTCCTAAACTATACCTGTTTTGGTTTTTCTTGTGTAAATGTAGAACCTTACTTTTTCACCTGTATTTCAGTGAAATATAAACTGATCAGAGAAGATGTTATAGGTAGATGTCATAAGATAGATAAAGCAGTACAATATTTTTATAATGCATGAAATATGAAAACATTGGGATGGTGTATCTAAATGGAAAATCTGGATATTTAGATGGTTAATAGTGAGCAAATTATGACTGATAAGAATTATTTGAATATTAAGGGGAAATTAAGCTTAAATAAGAAGTATGGGAATAAGATATATGGTGAACTAATAAGATGATTTTTAGAAAAATAACATAAGACGATAAGAAAAAATGTCATACATGGACATTATTATTTGTACAAACATGAAAAAAATGTTTATACTTAACCATTTATGCACTGAAAATATTAAGAATGATATTTATTTAAGGTTGAAGGAGGAGAATATTATTGGGAGAAGGAAAGCTCAAAGAAATACAGTATTAATTAATATACTAATTATGTAATTACAAAAGTTAATTATTATTGACTGTTAATTAACTACTGTTAATACATACCCAATTCCAGCAACCGTTCCTTATATGTTTTAGCCTCCAGTCCCCTAATCATCTTTGTTGCTCTTCTCTGCACTCTTTCTAGAGTCTCAACCATCTTTTTTACATCGTGGTGACCAAAACTGGATGCCATATTCCAAGTGTGGTCTTACCAAGGCCTTGTAAAGTGGTATTAACACTTCATGTGATCTTGATTCTATCCCTCTGTTAATGCAGCCCAGCATTGTGTTGGCCTTTTTGGCAGTTGCAGCACACGGCTGGCTCCTATTTTAGTGATTGTCCACTAGGACTCCGAGGTCCCTCTCACAGTTACTACTATTGAGCAAGGTACCCCCTATATTATACCTGTACATTTGATCTACCTCAGGGTCTTCAAACTTGGCCCTCTTATATCTTGTGGACTTCAACGCCACCCGCTGAGGGAACGCCAAATCTTCACCCTGAAAATCTGAAAGACATTTTCAAGGATCCGGAGGACAAGATAGCAAAACAGAAGTCTCTCCCATGGAGAAAGAAAACAAGTAAGAAATCATAACGACAGTCTGATTGAGAACATTCCAGGGTGGTGCTCCATAATAGCTCTCCACCAATTTTGAGAACAAGTTATGAAGTTATTCACAAGTCTCGGGTCAACAAAATCCAACGTTCACCCAAGAACAAAGGGTGTATTCCAACAAATGATGCACAAAGCAATCATTCGAAATCCGATCTCACTCCAAGAAGACTCCAAGGTCAATCTGGGAGGGTTTAGGAAGGAGAACAGGGATCTGGTTTGGGAAGGACCCCCAAAGACACGACACGGGGGGGGGGGAACCCCTGCTTTTTAAGTCCTTTTGAAGACTTTGTTGTCTTTTCTATCACAAAATAAGCGGAAACCCAATATTTTGACTGCTGCTCTGTCAAAATTTATCGGCATGACTGGAAAGGACTCCAGGCTCCCCCCCAAAAAAGGCATCCGATGTCCTTCGTGGGTCAAGGAAATAAAGTACAGGTGATCCTCGACTTACGACGACAATTGAGTCTAAACTTTCCATTGTTAAGCAAGGAGGTCGTTAAGGAGCTGTGCCCCATTTATGATCTTTTTTTTTTTTTTGCCACAGTTGTTAAGCAAATCACAGCGCTTGTGAAATTGAATCACAGGGTTATCGATAAGCAAACCTAGGCCCTCCCGTTGACTTTGCTGGCTGGAAGCTTGCTGGGAAAGTTACAAATGACAATCACATGACTGTGGGAACATTGCAACCGTCATAGGTACCTGCCAGTTGCCAAGTGCCTGGATTTTTATGAAGGGACCATGGGGATGCTGCACCCGTTGCGTGAAAATCAGTCAGAGTCATTTTTTTTCAGCACCATTGCAATTTCAAACAGATGGTTAGTAAACTGAGGGCTCCTTGTAATTCAGCCAAGAAAATAAAATATGAATGAGCAAGTAGCCACCATGAAATGGGAGAATAGAATAGAATAGAATAGAATAGAATAGAATAGAATAGAATAGAATAGAATAGAATAGAATAGAATAGAATAGAATAGGGAGGGGAGAGGAGAGGAGAGGAGAGGAGAGGAGAAGAGAAGAGAAGAGAAGAGAAGAGAAGAGAAGAGAAGAGAAGAGAAGAGAAGAGAAGAGAAGAGAAGAGAAGAGAAGAGAAGAGAGCTGGAAAAGACCTTGGAGGTCTTCTAATCCAACCTCCTGCTCAAGCAGGAGAACCTACACCATCTCAGACAAGTGACTGTCTAGCCTCTTCTTAAAAATCTCCAGTGATGGAGCACCCACAATTTCTGGTGGCAAGCTGTTCCACTGGTTAATTGTCCTCACTGTCAGGAAGTTTCTCCTTAATTCCAGGTTGCTTCTCTTTTAGATCAGTTTCCAACCATTGTTTCTTGTTCTGCCCTCTGGTGCTTTGGAGAACAATGTGACCCCCTCTTCTTTGTGGCAGCCCTCAGATACTGGAAGACTGCTATCATGTCTCCCCTATTTCTTCTTTTCTTTAGACTAGCCAAACCCAAGTCCTGCAGCCGTTCTTCGTATGTTTTAGTCTCCAGGCCTTGGATCATCTTAGTTACTCTTCTCTGAATTTTTTTCCAAACTCTCAACATCTTTTCTGTGATAGGGTGACTAAAATTGGCTGCAGTCTTCCAGGTGTGGTCTCACTAGGGTTTCATAAAGCGGTACTAATACTTTGTGTGATCTTGATTCTATGCCTCTGTTTATACAACCCAGGATTGTGTTAGCTTCTTTGGCTGCTACTGTTGCACACTGCTGGCTCATGGTCAAGGGATTGTCCACTAGGACTCCAAGGTCCCTCTCACAGTTGCTGTTTTTAAGCCGGGTCTCTCCCAATCTGCACTTGTACCTTTGATTTTTCCTGCCTAAGTGTAAGACTTTGCTTTTCTCCACACTGAAACTCATTTTGTTGGAAAGAGCTCATTGTTCAGGTTTGTCAAGATCTTTTGGATCCTGAATTTGTCTTCTGAGGTGTTGGCTACTCCTGCCAGCTTGATGTCATTTGCAAATTTGATGAGTTCCCCTTCAATTCTCTCATCTAAGTCATTGATGAAGATATTGAAGAGTACTGGGCCTAAGACAGAACCTTGTGGTACTCCATTGCTTACTTCTCTCCATGTGGATGTGGTGCCATTGAGGACTACTCGTTGAGTATGATTTGCCAGCCAATTTGGCTTTGGGCTTCAATATTCAATCCCCAAATGTCCTTTATTTAACTTTTTTGTTTCTCTCTGTCTGTCCTCTCCCATTGAGATTGTTCAATCAATCAATCAGACTAGAACCGGAAGGGACCTTGGAGGTCATCCAGTCCAACCCCCTGCTCAAGCAGGAGACCCTACACCATTTCAAACAAATGGCTGTCCAGTCTCTTATTTAAAAAACCTCCACAAAGTCTGGTGGCAAGCTGCTCCACTGGTGAATTGTCCTCACTGTTCGGAAGTTTCTCCTTAATGGGGCCGATGGGTGAACTGAAAAAATAAATAAAATAGAAGAACATTCCAAAATACAAACACACACATCAACGATTTGCTCCCTTGTGGGAGACATGAGCAGCGGTGAAAGGCAGTTGGCCCCAAGCTTGTGCTTCTAGCAAAAAATAAATAAAATAAAATAAAATTCAAGGGCACGTTTAAGGACTTCTCCAGCGTCTCCATTCTTATCTTCCCCATCTTCTCATTCTCTGCTTTTCACAAGACTTGAAGCTGACGCTTCTGTCCTGTTTGTTTTGTCTTCTGGAGTTATTATTATCCCGGTAGGTCTCCTCTGAATACTCGGGGTCACTCAACCCCTGAGTTCTCACTGCAAGCAAGTAAATTATTCATCAGCAACTAAATGCCAAAGGAATTCTTGTCTCCCCGATGGCCAGCATAGGGTTCGTTCTCGCAAGCTTCCCACCTGACCTTCAGCCGGTTTCTTCCGGCTTTAAGGATGCTTGGTAAGGATGCAAGACCTCTGTGCACATTGCTGGGTGAAGCTCTTTGGATTGCAAGGAAAGAAAAAAAACACCCCAAGCTTGTTCCTATTGAAAGCAGTTTAAGACCCGGGACAATTTGTGATGGTCTTCTGGGATCGTGAGACGAACAAGGCCCTCAGCATCCTTTTGTGTATCATGATCCCAGAAAGAAAGAAAGAAAGAAAGAAAGAAAGAAAGAAAGAAAGAAAGAAAGAAAGAAAGAAAGAAAGAAAGAAAGAAAGAAAGAAAGAAAGAAAGAAAGAAAGAAAGAAAGAAAGAGTGAAGAGACGAGCAACAAAGTTTAAGAAGACCATCGCCACCTTCCTTCAGTTGGGTGGTGGGGATGTTTAACGGAAGAACAGAGTTGGAAGGGACTTTGGAGGTCTTCTAATCCTTCCCCCAGCTCACGCAGAAGACCCTATACCAGGGGTAGACAACCTCAGCTCTTTTATGACTCGTGGACTTCAACTCCCAGAATTCCTGAGCCAGCCATGCTGAAGGAAAAGAGAGAGGTTTCCATGCGGAGCCATGCTGGCTGAGGAATTCTGGGAGTTGAAGTCCACGAGTCATAAAGCAGCCTAGGCCTAGGCCAGAGGTAGGCAACCTTGGCTCTTTTATGACTCGTGGACTTCAACTCCCAGAATTCCTGAGCCAGCCATGCGGAGGGGAAAGAAAGAGGTTTCCATACTGAGCCATGCTGGCTCAGGAATTCTGGGAGTTGAAGTCCACGAGTCATGAAGGAAGCCAAGGTTTCCTACCCCTGTCCTAAGTCCTCCAGTTCTAAGCGGTGAGCCTCCTAGACCAGGAGTAGGCAACTTGACTCTTTTATAACCCGTGGACTTCAACTCCCAGAATTCCTGAGCCAGCCATGCTGAGGGAAAAGAGAGAGGTTTCCATGTGGAGCCATGCTGGCTGAGGAATTCTGGGAGTTGAAGTCCACAAGTCATAAAGCGGCCTAGGCCTAGGCCAGAGGTAGGCAACTTTGGCTCTTTTATGACTCATAGACTTCAACTCCCAGAATTCCTGAGCCAGCCATGCTGAGGGGAAAGGGAGAGATTTCCAAGCTGAGCCATGCTGGCTCAGGAATTCTGGGAGTTGAAGTCCACAAGTCATAAAAGAGCCAAGGTTGCCTACACCTGCCCTATACCATTTCAGACAAATGGCTGTCCACTGTCTACTTAAAAGCCTCCAGTGATGGAGCACCCACAACTTCTGGAGGCAGCTTGTTCCACTGGTTATTTGTCCTCGCCATTAGGAAGTTTCTCCTTAATTCCAGGTTGCTTCTCTCCTTGATTATTTTCCATCCGTTGTTTCTTGCCTTCTGGTGCTTTGGAAAATAGTTTGCCACTCCCCTCCCCCTTCTTTGTGGCAAATACACTGAGAAGTTCAGTGTTTATCAGGGATCTGATCAGCTGATCAGGAGTCCGGAAGCTAAATCGTATGATGAACAGCTAAGGAACTAGATCTGTCTAGCCCAGGGCTAGGCAACCTTGGCTCTTTTATGACTTGTGGACTTCAACTCCCAGAATTCCTGAGCCAACATGGCTAGAGCTTGGAAACTCTCCCTTTCCCCTCAGCATGGCTGGCTCAGGAATTCTGGGAGTTGAAGTCCATAAGTCAGAAAGCGGCCTAGGCCTAGGCCAGAGGTAGGCAACCTTGGCTCTTTTATGACTGGTGGACTTCAACTCCCAGAATTCCTGAGCCAGCCATGCTAGGGGAAAGGGAGAGGTTTCAAGCTGAGCCATGCTGGCTCAGGAATTCTGGGAGTTGAAGTCCACGAGTCATAATAGAGCCAAAGTTGCCTACCTCTGGCCTAGGCCTAGGCCGCTTTATGACTGGTGGACTTCAACTCCCAGAATTCCTGTGCCAGCATGGGGGAACTATGGCCCCTTCACGACTTGGGGACTTCAACTCCCAAAATTCCTGAGCCAGCATGGCTCAGCTTGGAAACTCTCCCTTTCCCCTCAGCATGGCTGGCTCAGGAATTCTGGGAGTTGAAGTCCACCAGTCCTAAAAGAGCCACGGTTGCCTACCTCTGGCCTAGGCCTAGGCCGCTTTATGACTCGTGGACTTCAACTCCCAGAATTCCTGAGCCACCATGGCTCAGCTTGGAAACCTCACCCTTTCCCCTCAGCATAGCTGGCTCAGGAATTCTGGGAGTTGAAGTCCACGAGTCATAAAAGAGCCAAGGTTGCCTACCCCTGGTCTAGCCTAATGAACAGAATGATTATGGGAGATCTGGTATCAACTGCCAATACTGGAAGGGTGGCCATAGAGAAGATGAGGTCGACTTACTTTCCATAGCACTTAAGGGCCAGTCAAGAAGCAAAGGATGGAAGCAGCCAGAGCGAGATTCATCCTGGCAATAAGGCAAATTTCCTGACAGTGAGAACAATTAATCAATGGAGCAATGCCCAAAGATGTTTTTTCTATGACCTGGATGACTGCGAATCTCCACAGACAATGGAACAATGTGGAATCGTGGGCGCTCCATCACTGGAGGTTTTCAAGAAGACACTGGACAGCCACTTGTCTGGAAAGGTATAGGGTCTCCTGCTTGAGCAGGGGGCTGGACTAGAAGACCTCCAAGATCCCTTCCAATCGTATTATTCTATGCTGTCGAATAGCAGGTTGAAGCCCCAGACTCAGAAGCCTAATGTATGGATGGCAGACCACCCTGAAATCCTACAGCTGTTGAATCAAAATAGAGCTGGACGGGACCTTGGAGGTCTTCTAGTCCAGCCCCCTGCTCAGGCAGGAGACCAAGACCCTATATCATTTCAGACAAGTAGCTGTCCAGTCTCTTCTTTAAAACATTGAGTGATGAAGCACCCACAACGTCTGAAGGCACACTGTCCCACTGGTTAATTGTCCTCACCTTAGGAAGTTTCTGCTTAATTCCAGGTTGCTTCTCTCCTTGATTAGTTTCCATCCATTGCTTCTTTTCTTCCTTTCTGATGCTTTGGAAAATAAATTGAACCCCCTTAGCCCCTCAAATACTACAAGACTGCTATCATGTCACCCCTAGTCCTTCTTTTCTCTAGACTGACCATCCACAAATCCTGCAACTGTTCTTCATATGTTTTGATCTCCAGGCCTTTGATCATCTTAGTTGCTCTTCTCTGCACTTTTTCCAAAGTCTCAACATCTTTTTTGTAATGTGGTGACCAAAACTGGATGCAGTATTCCAGATGTAGCCTTACTAAGGCTTTACAAAGCAGTGCTAACACTTCACTTGATTTTGAGTCTGAGAAGGACTAAAACGTCCCAGAAAAGAGAGCAAGGGCAAGAAAAGATGTTGAGACTCTCGAAGGAGTACAGAGAAGAGCAACAAAGATGATTAGCGGACTGGAGGCTAAAGCATATTAGGAACGGCTGCTGGAATTGGGTATGTCTAGTTTAATGAAGAGAAGGACGAGGGGGGACATGAAGGCAGTGTTCCAATATCTTAGGGGCTGTCACAAAGAAGAGGGAGTCAAGCTATTTTCCAAAGCATCTGAAGGCAGGACAAGAAGCAACAGATGGAAACTAATCAAGGAGAGAAGCAACCTAGAACTAAGGAGAAACTTCCTGACAGAACAATTAACCAGTGGAACAACCTGCCTCCAGAAACGGTGAATGCTCCAACACTGGAAGTTTTCAGGAAGAGACTGGACAGCCATTTGTCCGAAATGGTATAGGGTTTCCTGCCTGAGCAGGGGGTTGGACTAGATGACCTCCAAGGTCCCTTCCAACTTTACTACTACTACTACTACTACTACTACTACTACTACTACTACTACTATTATTATTATTATTATTATTATTATTATTATTATTATTAAATTTCTACACACCCAAAGAATCTGCCATGAAACAAGGTTTCACACTAAAATATGACTTTATGTTGACCAAGAAGGAGTCCTAAAAATCCAGTTTTGGACTGAAATAGCTTTTTGGCACTATGCAAATCTCTATTTTTTTCTTAATCATCCTGGCCTGACTTCATACTTGAATGGGCTCTCCTTTTGCGAAGCAATGGAACAGAAAATTATTCACACACAAAGCAATGATGGGGAAGTGTGATTAGAAGGCACAAAGAATTGTGTTCAGTGGTTTAAAAAAAAAAAAAAGGTTTAGTGGATGTAAGCTTGGAGTCATAAAAATTGAATTTGGGGAAATCACCCAGATCTAACAGCCAGGCAGATCTTCAAAAAGGCATTGCTTAATTCTTAAGCATTTCTGGGGGTGACAAACAATTTGGCAATCCTGTTGGTTGCTAAGAGCAAGCGGTTTAATATATTCACCGTGACGCATAAATACAATCTGATCTGCTACATGACATTAACATTCTACTTGAGCGGCATTATTCCAGAGTTTCAGGTTGACTTTTAGTGCACAATCAACAGAACGGCAAGGAAGCAATTCTTGTTTCATTTTTTTTTTTTAGGTATTCCTCAGATCCAAAGACTGCAAGCAGAAAGATCCTTTGGGTAGCAAAGAGATAAGACGAGCAAGAGATAGGAATAAGGAGATTACTCGCTTTGGCATGCCTCTAAACTGCAGGATGGTGCTACGGTTGAAACATCTCTAGATGTTGTGATGGCCTTTCCCTGAGAAATGTTGAGGTATTTTTAGAGGACAATCCCAAACCTTAGGATCAGCCAAGGAAAAGGTGCTCATTGATTTAGGACAAGGGTCTCCAACCGTGGCGACTTTAAGACTTGTGGACTTCAACTCCCAGAATTCCCGAGCCAGCTTGACCGGCTGAGGAATTCTGGGAGTTGAAGTCGTCAAGTTTTAATATCGCCAAATTTGGAGAGCCTTGATTTAGGACAGTGGTGGCGAAGCTATGGCACGGGTGCCAGAGGCGGCACTCAGAGCCCTCTCTGTGCGCCCGCGCACCGTCGCCCCAGTCCTAGGCCTTCAGCTGGGTTTTATAAAACCTTTTCGCTTTAGGCCTCCGCCGCTGTGTGCAAAAAAAAAAAGGTTCAATCAATCAGTCAATTTCAACTTCTCATGGGAAAAAAAAGATCTCGCAAAGTTGGAATTGATTGATTGAACTTTTTAGTCCCACCCAGTCTGCTGTTACCACCGCAGCCACGCCCACCCAATGGGCCACACCCACCCAATGGGCCACGCCCACCCAATGGGCCACACCCACCCGGCACCCAACAATGCATAAGTGGGTTTTGGGTTGCGGTTTGGGCACTCGGTCTCTCAAAGGTTCGCCATCACTGATTTAGGATAATAGAGCACAGCCAAGTCAACATGTGGCCCTCATATCTCCAGGGCTTTCTCCAAACTTGGTAAGTTAGCAGAAAGCCCTCAAAGCATGACTTTTAGAATCCTTTCCAACCTCTTTACCAGCAGTGACCAGAAAAGATGCCTGTTGAGGACACACTTGAATATTGAATCCAGTTCTGGACTAGAAGACCTCTTACGTCCCTTCCAACTTTATTATTCTGTTCCGAGTCAAGTAATGAAGAAGGAGGCTTAGAGTGGAGAAGTTGACGACATTCTCAACCACACCCCAGGTCTCTTCTCACAGGGGTCTACTGGGAGACATCTTTCAAGAATCCCAAAAGTTCTTTTTCACGAAGCAACTGGACTTTCTTCTTTCTTCTTTGAAGACCTTTTGCTCCTCATCCAAGCTTCTTCAGCTGTAACCGGATGGTGGGGAACAGGAAGGATTTATACAGTAGTGGCCAAAATTGTGGAAACCTTTTGGGAAAAGTGTATTTTTGAGGTTGGATGGCTAATAACACCACCTTTTTTTGGGAGTAGTGCCTTAAAATTATATATCGAGGGAAAGATAATTTAATCAAGAATGTAACGCAACCAAGTTTGTTCAATTATCTGTACTGCATTCTATGAAAAGGTATAGCCAAATAACCAGAAAAAGGAAGCACAACTTGCTTAAGTTGATATCAGGTAGCTTTCCTTCATCTGATTGTAGCCAATGAGCATGAGTGATAATAATAATAATAATAATAATAATAATAATAATAATAATAATAATAATAATAATAAAGTTGGAAGGGATCTTGGAGGTCATCTAGTCCAACCCCCTGCTTAGGCAGGAAACCCTATACCATTTCAGACAAATGGCTGTTCAGTCTCTTCTTGAAAACTTCCAGTGTTGGAGCATTTACTGCTTCTGGAGGCAGGTTGTTCCACTGGTTAATTGTTCTAGCTGTCAGGAAGTTTCTCCTTAGTTGCAGGTTGCTTCTCTCCTTGCTAGGTTCCACCTGTTGCTTCTTGTCCTGCCTTCAGGCGCCTTGGAGAATAGCTTGACTCCCTCTTCTTTGGGGCAGCCCCTGAGATACTGGAAGACTGCTATCATGTCCCCCCTCGTCCTTCTCTTTGTTAAACTAGACATCCCCAATCCCAGCAACCGTTCCTTATATGTTTTAGCCTCCAGTCCCCTAATCATCTTTGTTGCTCTTCTCTGCACTCTTTCTGTTTTACATCGTGGTGACCAAAACTGGATGCAGTATTCCAAGTGTGGCCTTACCAAGGCATTAAAGAGTGGTATTAACACTTCACGTGATCTTGATTCTATCTGTTTAGAGAGCCAATCAGGTGTCATCTTGTTTTGGCCATGAGCCAATCAGATCACAGTAGGATTCAGTTATCGATGTCCTGTATTGAAGCTGAGAGGAGGACATTTGTCAGTGTGTTGTGTGATCGCTATCAATTCGGTTGGGTTTTTTTTTTGTGTGTGTGTTCTTTCATTTAGTGAGCTCACAAAACGTAATAAAATTAAAGCCATGGTGCAAAGAGTTGACTGGTCGCCCAGAAAGCGATGTAAAATAGTATTATCAAGTGAACAAGGCTACAGTTATCAAGAAATGAGAAGAAAAATGGGTGGAAACTTAACCAAAGGTGGCATTTCTACTGTACACTCTTCCCAAAAGGTTTCCACCATTTTGGCCACGGCTGTATGTTCCTTGCAACAGCTGGTCATTTGCATTCTTGGAAAGCTGTCTGCAAGGAGTATAAATCCTTCCCTTTCCCCACCCTCCAGTCAGGGCTGAAGAAGCTTCTGGGATGAGAAGCGAAACGTCTTCAAAGGAAAAACAAGACGGTCCAGTTGCCTCAAGAGAGCCCAGTGGCCTCGTGAAAAAAAGCGTCTTTGGGATAACCATCACCCAGATGACTGAGAATCTCCATAGACACCTTTCAAGCGTCTTTCCAGCCCCTAACCACTGGATCCGACTCCCTTTTTGAGCAAAACCTTTCCTTTGGTTGGCTTCTCTTCCCACGCCAGATTGCACCCCAGTCTGTTCAGTTTCCAGAGAGTTCTCCTGCTGACAGACAGGCAGACAGAGCCCTGAGTCTCTTTAGACAATTGCTTTCCAAACTTCTGTCGGTTGGGGAAGCATATAAAAGGTCCAGCTGCCCTTGAGTTCCGTTTGACTCTCTCTGATGGCATCCGTGCTTTTTCCCTGGCAGATTTAGGGAAGCGACACGTAATTGTCTCCTTCATTATTATTATTATTTTTTTCAAATTTCTCAGACTAGGAATTGCTCAAAGTGGAGGATGCGATTTCCCACGTTTGGGGAGGAAGGGAGCACGTGAGAGTAAGCTATAAAACGGGTCTACCCTCCAGCTTTGACACACCCGCGCCCTTCCTGTTTTCAATCTTGATGATGATGATGATGATGATGATGATGATAATAATAATAATAATAATAATAATAATAATAATAATAATAATAATAAAGTCATACAAAGTCAAAATTGAGAAGACAGCAACAGACAGTAAGTGCCGCCTATGCAAAGAAGCTGAAGAAACAGTGGACCACCTGGTAAGCTGTTGCAAGAAGATTGCACAGACTGACTACAAGCAGCGGCATGACAAAGTAGCAACAATGGTGCATTGGAAGATCTGCAAAAAATATCATTTGCCTGTAAGCAAAAACTGGTGGGATCATAAAATAGAGAAAGTCATAGAAAATGATAAAATTAAACTGCTCTGGGACTTCAGAATTCAAACAGACAAGCACCTGCAACATAACACCCCAGACTTAACAATTGTCGATAAGAAAGACAAAAAAGTCTGGATAGTGGACGTGGCAGTGCCTGGAGACAGCAGAATAGACGAGAAAGAACTGGAGAAGATAACAAAATACAAAGACCTACAAATAGAAATAGAAAGACTGTGGCAAAAGCAAGCAAGGGTAGTACCAATAGTCATAGGCTCCTTGGGTGCAATCCCAAAACAACTGGAGCACCACTTGAACACCATTGGCATTGACAAATTCGCTATTAGTCAATTGCAAAAGGCGGCCTTATTAGGAACTGCTTCCATCCTGCGACGATATCTGTAATACCATCAAACATCCACATCTGCCTATCCCAGGTCCTGGGTAAGGACTCGATAGGTAGACAAAATGCCAAATCCAGTCTGAACATCTGGCTGACTGTGCGATGATCCATAATAATAATAATAATAATAATAATAATAATAATAATAATAATAATAATGTTGGAAGGGACCTTGGAGGTCATCAACCCCCTGCTCAGGAAGAAAACCTGCCTATCCCAGGTCTTTGATAAGGACTCAATAGGTAGACAAAAATGCCAAATCCAGTCTGAACATCTGGTTGACTGTGTGATGATCAATAATAATAATAATAATAATAAAAAGTTGAGACCTTGGAGGTCATCAAGTCCAACCCCCTGCTCAGGCAGGAAACCCTACACTATTTCAGACAAATGGCTGTCCAGTCTCTTCTTAAAAACTTCCAGTGTTGGAGCATTCACCGCTTCTGAAGGCAGGTTGTTCCACTGGTTAATTGTTCTCACTGTCAGGAAGTTTCTCCTTAGTTCTAAGTTGCTTCTCTCCTTGGTTAGTTTCCATCCGTTGCTCCTTGTCCTGCCTTCAGGTGCCTTGGAGAATAGCTTGACTCCCTCTTCTTTGGGACAGCCCCTGAGATACTGGAAGGCTGCTATCATGTCTCCCCTCGTCCTTCTCTTCATTAGACTAGACATACCCAATTCCAGCAACCGTTCCTTATATGTTTTAGCCTCCAGACCTCTAATCATCTTTGTTGCTCTTCTCTGCACTCCTTCGAGAGTCTCAACATCTTTTTTACATTGTGGTGACTAAAACGTAATGCAGTATTCCAAGTGTGGCCTTACCAAGGCATTACAAAGTGGTAAACACTTCAACTTAAAATTGAATTCAAATCCCAGTGACTTCATGGAAAGCATCCTTCTAGTAAGACCACACCTCAAATACTGCAACCAATTTTGGTCACCATACTACAAAAAAAAAAGATGTTGAGAGTTTGGAAAAAGTTCAGAGAAGAGCAACTAAGATGATCCAAGGCTTGGAGACTAAAACATACAAAGAACGGCGGCAGGACTTGGGTTTGGCTAGTCTAAAGAAAAGAAGAAACAGGGAAGACATGATAGCAGTCTTCCAGTATCTCAAGGGCTGCCCCAAAGAAGAGGGAGTCAAGCTATTCTCCAAAGCGCCGGAAGGCAAGACAAGAAGCAACAGATGGAAACTCATCAAGGAGAGAAGCAACCTAGAATCAAGGAGAAACTTCCTGACAGTGAGAACAATTAACCAGTGGAACAACCTGCCTCCAGAAGTTGTGAATGCTCCAACACTGGAGGTTTTTAAGAAGAGACTGGACAGCCATTTGTCCAAAATGGTGTAGGGTTTCCTGCCTGAGCAGGGGGTTGGACTCGATGACCTCTAAGGTCCCTTCCCACATTATTATTATTATTATAAGATACACATTCATTTTCATTTTCTTTCCTTTTTAAGAAAGCCAGAAAGGAAATATGGACTTCCTGTGTAGACAAACGCCCTTTACGATATGTTTCTCAACTGGCCGGGCATGGAATATAAAATCTGAAAACCCACATTTTTTCTGAGAAAAATAACAGCCTTACACAAGGTATCCAAAGATGGGACACGAGCTTTCCTCTTTCGCATCCACAGCCCAATTTTGGACTTTCTCCAGGATGGATGCTATCAACAAAAGGAAGATCGTTAACCGTCGAGCATTTTGGCAAGCCCAGCGAGGCCAAATAAACAGCTCATGCTCCAGTAACGCAACGAGCTATTAGCACACTGTGGAAAGCAAGCATCCCACAATCTTGATAACCATCAAAAAGACCATTGTCCAGGAACAAATAGCCTCCATCATTATCCTTTAATGCTCCTCTTTAATGGAAGCGCTGTTTTTGTTTCCATTTTTATTTTTTAAGATGGCCTAACAGAGCAATTGCTACAAACAACAGTACAAAAGGTTGTTTACAGGAAGTTCCTCAGTGGCCCATTGTGCAGTTTAGTGGAGTTGATGGCCACGAGCGATATATATTACACAGGAAAACACACACACACACACACACACAAACACACACACACAGCAGTAAGGAACTGGTATGGCTGAGACGGTAGAATCATAGAATCCTGATATTGGAAGTGACACCGGAGACCATCTAGTCCAGCCCGAATCCTCAGGCCATTCCATAAAAAATGGCTGCCTAACCTTTGCTGGAAAATCTCCGGTGTCAAAAGCCCCACAACTTGGTGAGGCAGGCTGTTCAACCGCTTTATTTTTGTGTGTTTTTTGGTGCTTTCTGTGTCATGTTTCGAAGCACGTTCTTTTGCTGTTGCGACAATTATTGTTTCTCAGCTTGCCAACAAACTCTGGGGGGAAGGGGGAGGGAAAAGGATTGGAATACAGACTGCAAAGATTAAGAAGGCAGACCATGAGACTCAAGGACGGTTCACCAGGTGTCCGGCCAGACCCAGAGACACTTTCTCATAACCATAATTTCTCATTTTTCTCATCTAATTGGGCAACATCGGTGGGATTCAGCCGGTTCACACCGGTTGAGCAGAACCGGTAGCTAATTTTTTGTTGCCCAGGCCCAGAATTGACTTCCGGAAGTGGTCTCCACACAGAGAACCAGTTGTTCACCTATTTGAATCCCACCACTGGGCAATGTGACACGATCAAGAGGGAGAAGGGAGAATTCTATACTTTTACTACCCTATTGTAGAAGATCACACAGCCCTTGTCGTTCATCTGAATGCGTTTTGAAGGATAAAAATTCAATTGCTACCGGCTAAAACTCACGTTTCCAAAAACAAATCAAATACGGGAGCTGTGTACAAAGTATGTGGCATTACAGTGGGGGCACATTAACTTCCCGAGCAATATTCACTTCTGCAGTAAAATTGGATCATCTTTTTTCAAAATTCGTTCTCACTTGGCTGCTAAATTTTTTTATACGGCCTTACGTGTTCTTGGCTTTATCTAGCTTTATGTTCTTGTTCTCCACATAAAGGCTTTGCATATTCTGGTTTATGTGGATTCTAATGATACTTTAGAGTTATTTTTTAATTCTCACCGTAAGCTCCCTGAGAATTTGACTATATGAAACTGTGTAGAATCTCCAAGTAAATGTAAATATGAAAGCCATCTGTTTTTTTTGGACCACGTCATCTGGTAGAAAAACAACCTGCAGGGAGGCTGGCTGCAAAATGTGAAAAAAAAAATAGACTAGGACAATCTTGAGTTCATAAATTTCGGATCCATGAACTGTGAGGGGGACCTTGGAGTCCTCATGGACAATCACTTAAATATGAGCCAGCAATGTGTGGCAGCAGCCAAAAAAACGAATGCAATCCTTGGTTGTATAAGCACAGGCGTAGAATCAGAATCATCTGAAGTATTAGTACTATAGTACTAAGTATTATAAAGCCTTAGTAAGGCCACACCTGGAGTACTGCATCCAATTTTGGTCACATTACAAAAAAGATGTTGAGACTTTGGAAAAAGTGCAGAGAAGAGCAACTAAGATGATTAAAGGCCTGGAGACAAAAACATATGAAGGACGGTTGCAGGATTTGGGGATGGCCAGTCTAATTCAGACATGTCAAACACAAAGTCCAGGGGCCGGATGCGGCCTGTGAAGTGGTTTCATGTGGCCCGCGAAGCCATCCTGGAAACAGTGAGGGAATGGCTCCTGCTGCCTTGGCCCTGGCCCAGGCCAGCTGGGAGCCAATGTACAATTTTGTGGTGGCCATCCATGCTGAAACGCATTCAGTCTTAGCTCCACAAGGCCGTCTGGAAACAGCGAGGAACCAGCCCCTGCCGCGTCGCCCCCGTCCCCTGGGTGCATGCTGGGGAGGTGTCACCCTTTATGGGGAATGAAGAAATGCACCATCGCCTGGAAGTGGCCAGCAAATGGCCCTCGCCTACTTCACCTATCTGGCTTGATGGGCTCTGCTCTGGTCCCACCCCCTTCTGCCAGAGACCCTCAGATCTGTCCCACTCCTGCCCAGGCACCCACAGGCACCCTTGACATGAATGATGTAGAGTTGGCCATGCCCACCCAGTAGGCCACACCCACTCCATCCACGCCCACCCAGTAGGCCACACCCACCCTGGCCCCACCCACCCGGCCCCCCAAGGGCAACGGCAATGCTTCTGCGGCCCTCAATCAAATTGAGTTTGACACCCCTGGCCTAGAGAAAAGAAGGACGATGGGTGACATGATAGCAGTCTTCCAATATCTCAGGGGCTGCCCCAAAGATGAGGGGGACCACTTATTTTTCAAAGCACCGGAAGGCAAGATAAGAAACAACGGGTGGAAACTAATCAAGGAGAGAAGCAACCTGGAATTAAGGAGGCATTTCCTGACGGTGAGAAAAACTAACCAGTGGAACAGCTTGCCACCGGAGGTTGTGGGTGCTTCATCACTGGAGGTTTTTAAGACGAGACTGAACAGCCACTTGTCTCCAATTGCATAGGGTTTCCTGCTTGAGCAAGGGGTTGGACTAGATGACCTCCAAGGTCCCTTCCAACTCCGTTCTGCTGAACTGTAACTGTAAGTCAAGAAACAGCAAACAAGCTGAAGGAAAACAAGGCAGGAGAAACGAGATTTAATCTACCCCACGGTGACATATTTGAGTCAGCTCATATGGTGTACCAGTTGCTTGTCTTTGAGAGCTGTGAATTGATTCTATCTTCCCCTCGGTCATTTTATCATTTCTACTGTTGGATAAAAGAAACCAAGAAGATAAGATAAGAATTCTTACACCGGGCATGCACAGAGCCGAGAAATGCAACTAGCGAAGATTCCTTGAGTGGTTCCAGAGAAAAAGGCGCTTTGTGGGAGAGATAAAATAATGAAATAAAAGTTTTCGTACAAACTTTTTTTTTTTTTTGGTACAACTGAAAGAGTAAGCTACTGTTGGATAGAAAAACAGGCCTCTGTGCTTTGTCTAGGTCAGGGGTAGGCAACCCAAAACACTCAAAGAGCCACTTGGACCGGTTTCCCACCAAAAACAAAACACCGGGAGTATATATATACATTAAAAATAAAAGTAAAAATATGACTCTTGGGAATATCCATACTATTAAAACAATGATCACCAAGAGAATGCTTTAAGAGAATAAGAGAATTACACAGGTAAAAAAAGGATATATACAGTGTTATCTTCATTTTAGATGCCAAAAGGGTGTCCCTCTCTCTCTCTCTCTCTCTCTCTCTCTCCCTCCCTCCCTCCCTCCCTCCCTCTCTCTCTCTCTCTCTGCTGCTGGCAAGCTTCAAGCTGCTGTCCAACAAGCTCAGGGTCTCTTTCATGACTCATGGACTTCAACTCCCAGAATTCCTGAGTCAGCCTAGCTGGGCTAGTTAGCTCTCTCCTGCCTTTCCTGCTTCCTGCTTCCTGCAGAGACGCAGCAAAGGGAGGAGCTCCGCCCAGTAAGCTTTTCAGCTCCTTGGAGAACACTGTGAGTGCACTCTCTTTTACACAGAGACACACACACACACACACACACACACAAACACAGAGAGAGAGAGAGAGAAGCAGGGAAGCACAACTGCCTCTCTCTGTCTCTGTCTCTCTCTGCAAAGGCAGAGGAGGCTGGGAGCCACAGGGGAAGGCTCAAAGAGCCGCATGCAGCTCCGGAGCCACAGGTTGCCGACCTGTGGCCTAGATATATATATATATATATATGTTTGCCAAACAAACATGAGAGATACTAAATGGCAGCCATCCTAACATCTGAACTGCGCCAGTGATGGTGCAAGGGTAAATTTTAGGCTAGACATTAGTAAGATAAGAATACATAAAATCGCATCATACGCAAGGAGCAGAATCCTGAAATGCTGTTTTAAGATCTATTCTCCAAAGCACCTTAGGATAAGACAAAATGATGATCCAAGGCCTGAAGACTAAAACATATGAAGAATGGCTGCAGGACTTGGGTTCGGCTAGTAGTCTAAAGAAAAGAAGAAATAGGGGAGACATCATAGCAGTGTTCCAGTATTTGAGGGGCTGCCACAAGGAAGAGGGGGTCACATTGTTCTCCAAAGTACCTGAAGGCAAGACAAGAAACAATGGTTGGAAACTGACCAAAGAGAGAAGCAATTAAGGAATTAAGGAGAAACATCCCAACAGTGAGGACAATTAACCAGTGGAACAGCTTGCCACCAGAAATCGTGGGCGCTCCATCACTGGAGGTTTTTAAAAAGAGACTAGACAGTCACTTGTCTGAGATGGTATAGGTTCTCCTGCTTGAGTAGGGGGCTGGACTAGAAGACCTCCAAGGTCCCTTCCAGCTCTATTCTGATTCTACGAAATCATGGGTGGAAGACCATTAAAGAGAGATCCAACTGAGAATCAAGGAAAAATGTCAGTGAGAACAGTTAATCAGTGGAATGTCTCACCTCCAGAAGTTGTGGGTGCTCCATCACTGGAGAATTTTTAAGAAGAGATTAGACAGCCATTTGCCCAGAATGACATTGGGTCTCCTGCTTGAGCAGGGGGTTGGACTAGAAGACCTCCAAAGTCCCTTCCAACTCGATCCTTCTATGTTCTATTCCGAACATTAATGACGCTTCAGCATCAGGTTACTCCTCAGCTTTTTCCATCTTCTGTTTCCTCCTTTGGTTCTTGTTTTTCAGCTGGGCCTTCCAACTCTGTTATTCTGTAATTCCGTAAAAGTTCAGGAGAGAAGGATTAGGGGGGACATGATAGCAGTCTTCCAATATTTGAGGGGCTGCCACAAAGAAGAGGGGGGGTCAGTCTATTCTCCAAAGCATACGAAGGCAGGATAAGAAGCAACAGGTGGAGAGAAACAAGCTAGAACTAAGACAAAGTTTCCCGACAGTGAGAACAATTAATCAGTGGAACAACCTGCCTCTAGAGGTGCTCCATCATTGGAGATTTTCAAGAAGAGACTGGACAATCACTTGTCGGGGATGGTATAAAGGCTTGAGCAAGTAATTGAACTAGGAAACCTCTTTCAACCCTATTATCCTATATTCTAAAAAGAGAGAAAATCTGATTATGTTGGCAGTTGATTTTGATGGTATCATTATTGTTCAAAACCTAGCCCAAAGGAATTGCAATAGATATCTTAAACCAGGGGTAGGCAACCTTGGCTCTTTTATGACTGGTGGACTTCAACTCCCAGAATTCCTGAGCCAGCATGGCTCAGCTTGGAAACCTCTCCCTTTCCCCTCAGCATGGCTGGCTTAGGAATTCTGGGAGTTGAAGTCCACCAGTCATAAAAGAGCCAAGGTTGCCTACCTCTGGCCTAGGCCTAGGCCGCTTGATGACTGGTGGACTTCAACTCCCAGAATTCCTGAGCCAGCAATGCTCAGCTTGGAAACCTCTCCCTTTCCCCTCAGCATGGCTGGCTCAGGAATTCTGGGAGTTGAAGTCCACGAGTCATAAAAGAGCCGAGGTTGCCTACCCCTGCTTTAAACCAATGAATGGGAAGATACATCTAGGCATATTTCAGCTAAGGTTTGGCTGAATGAGCATCCTTTGAAAAAAGAATGCCTCAATAATTGCAAATTAATGCAGGCATTCCCTTTAGAACAGGGGTTTCAAACTGCCGGCCCGCGGGCCGGTTTCATCATACCGGAACTGCGCCCACCCCATTGCCAGCAATGGCGAAAAAGCTCCGATACGTCGTGTGACGTCATGTGACGTCGCGAGTTTGACATGCCCGCTTTAGAACTTTGATGTTTTTATCTTTGTCTTCTTAATCTTTAACAATCACTTATTTTTATTTTTCATTGTTTTACTTTCCTAACCAGTTCTTTCAAGTCTTCTTTTTTTAAAAAAAATATTTCATTATTTTTTTTATAGTTGCAAATCTTTAGTGCTTAATAAACATTATTTCCACATTTCAAACTGTCACTTCAGCATCCAAATCTGATTCCAGCTGTCAGCTCAATTTGGGCGGCCCTCTTTAGCGGCTTAAATTAAACAAATCTACACATCAAATGCCTCATTCTCTTTCAATCTTAAACAACATTGCTCTTCCCCAGACGATCTTTACGGAAGCTTTGTGATTGCTGTCAAGAATCATCTGAAAAATAATCTGCTTCTCTGGCACTTCCATTTGAATTTATATACCTTCTGGAATGATCTACACCAGGGGTCTTCAAACTTGACCCTTTTATGACTTGTGGACTTCAACTCCCAGAATTCCTCAGCTAGCGTGCCTGGCTGAGGAATTCTGGGAGTTGAAGTCCACAAGTCATAAAGAGGCCACAGTTCTCCATGCTGGCTGAGGAATTCTGGGAGTTGAAGTCCACAAGTCATAAAGAGGCCACAGTTCTCCATGCTGGCTGAGGAATTCTGGGAGTTGAAGTCCACAAGTCATAAAGAGGCCACAGTTCTCCATGCTGGCTGGGGAATGCTGGGAGTTGAAGTCCACAAGTCATAAAGAGGCTACATTTCTCCATGCTGGCTGAGGAATTGTGGGAGTTGAAGTCCACAAGTCATAAAAGGGCCAAGTTTGAAGAACCCTGATCTACATCATCAAAAACCTCCTTCTGGTTAATAAAGCGATAACTCACCTCTTCCTTTTGACAATTGTTTTCTCCATTTTAGCTGCTTTTTCGATCCCTTGTCTCTCTCTGCTTTGTCTGAAAACCACAGGTTTATCAAGATCACGTGAAGTATTAATACCACTCTTCAATGCCTTGGTAAGGCCACACTTGGAATACTGCATCCAGTTTTGGTCACCACGATGTAAAAAAGATGTTGAGACTCTAGAAAGAGTACAGAGAAGAGCAACAAAGATGATTAGGGGACTGGAGGCTAAAACATATAAGGAACGGTTGCGAGAATTGGGTATGTCTAGTTTAACGAAGAGAAGGACAAGGGGGGACATGATAGCAGTATTCCAATATCTCAGGGGCTGCCATAAAGAAGAGGGAATTAAGCTATTTTCCAAAGCACCTTAAGGCAGGACAAGAAGCAATGGGTGGAAACTAATCAAGGAGAGAAGCAACCTAGAACTAAGGAGAAACTTCCTGACAGTGAGAACAATTAAGCAGTGGAACAACCTGCCTCCAGAAGCAGTAAATGCTCCAACACTGGAAGTTTTTAAGAAGAGACTGGACAGCCATTTGTCCGAAATGGTGTAGGGTTTCTTGCCTGAGCAGGGGGTTGGACTAGATGACCTCCAAGGTCCCTTCCAACTTTACTATTATTACTATTACTAACTTTTTGCTGATGTGAAAAATTATACAATCATTGGGTAGTTTCTACATGTTTATCCATTCCTTTCTTTTTCTCAGACTTGATAAACAAGTAGTCCTTGACTTATATATATATATTCGTTTAGTGACCGTTTGAAATTACAGCACTGAAAAAAATGACTTCTGACCATTTTTCGCACTTAACGACCCTTGCAGCATCCCTGTGATCATGTGATCAAAATTCAGAGGCATAGAAACTAGCTTGTACTTATGACAGTTGCAGTGTCCCGGGGTCACGTGATCCCCTTTTGTGACCTCCTGGCAAGCAAAGGTAATGGAGGAGCCCGATTCACTTAACAACTATGTTACTAAGCTAACAACTGCCGTGATTCACTTAACAACTACGGGAAGAAGGGTTGTAAAATGGGACAAAGACTTACTTAACCATGGTCTTGCTTAACAACAGAAATTTTGGGCTCATAAGTCAAGGACTACCTGTATACATTGATCTTTTTCAATCTCTCTGCTACGCACCGTTATTCCATAGTTGTTGATATGCAGTTGTTAGCGCTTAGCTACCTCTTAACTCATAGTAGCAAACAGTTCAGAGAGCATTTCAACTGTACATAAAGGTTTTACTGTTTGACACCTGTTTATCACCTCTATCATATCTTACTTACATTCTGGAAAACTCCGCAAACGAGTCTATAATCCAATTTATAAAGGGTGTCAGAAGAGATTTTTACCTCACTGCTTCATTAAATTTGCATTTCTTAAATGTCTTCTGCCTGAAGTCAGTTAAAGGAATGAAGTGGAGAGAAAATTGTATAATCCCTCCCTCAATCTCGGAGAGGTCTACCTTAGCTGTAAAATGTTTGTTTGATTTCATTAATAGTTTTTTTTTAAAAAAAACCCTGCAATTTTCTATCTCTTGTTATTGTTCTCCGTTTGCTGAAATGATCGATTGAAATGGCTTTGTCCTTTCTCGTTTGTTTTTGACAGTCTGCATCCAGTCCGTTGTCTGCCCTTTTAGTTAAAAAGAATTTTTTTTTTTCTGGCCATTAGGAAAACTGAATTTTGAAAGCCACTTAGATCGTTTGTTCCTTGAAAATTAGGTGGTTTTGTTTGTTTGTTTTCCATAATGGCCCTGATCTGTTCTCTGGAATCCCTTCTCCATTTATTACGTGCATTAGACCTTTCCACTGATCACATATTCTGACTATATGTCATTCGGGTTTAATCGTGCTGGTACACTCATCCCCTTCGGTTTTATAAGTTTAAACATATGATTGATGCCAATAATTTGGGGTCTGTTCCACAGTCGGTACCCAAAAGTGTCCTGATTAATCTGTCCATCTTCTGTTTCCTCTTAAGCGGTCGATTTAATTCCAGACTTGTCTACCTAGCCATATCCAAATGCTGTAATCCATTAAATTGGGGATATTTGTCAAAAGTTGGATTTTTGTGCTGCAGCCTATTTGCATTATGGTAGTTCAGGAGATAGGGCCAAATGTATATGGGGATAACTAGAGGTAGTGCTCGACTTACAATGGAGCCCAACATTTCATCCTGCCAGCTTTCTTGCCTAAGGCAGGATTAGAAGTCACCGTCTTCTGGTGATTGGCCCAAAGACACCCAACTTTTTTGATGCCTAAGGAGGGACTAGAACTCACCGTCTTCTGGTGATTGGCCCAAAATCCCCCATCCAACTTTCATGCCTAAGACAGGACTAGAACTCACCATCTCCTAGTGATTGGCCCAAAGTCACCCAGTTTCTTTGATACCTAAGGAAGGATTAGAACTCACTGTCTCCTGGTAATTGGCCCAAAGTCACTCAGCTTCTTTGATACCTAAGAAGGGACTAGAACTCACCATCTCCTAGTGATTGGCCCAAAGTCACTCAGTTTCTTTGATACCTAAGAAGGGACTAGAACTCACCATCTCCTTGTGATTGGCCCAAAGTCACCCATCCAACTTTCATGCCTAAGGCAGGACTAGAATTCACCATCTCCTAGTGATTGGCCCAAAGTCACCCAGATTCTTTGATAACTAAGAAGGGACTAGAACTCACAGTCTCCTGGTGATTGGCCCAAAGTCACCCAGCCGGCTTTCACGGCTAAAGCAGGACTAAGACACTCTCTTCTGCTTTGTAGCCTGATGCCTTAACCACTGGACCAAACTGTCTGATCTCTCCCCACACCCTGTCCCCGCCCTAAAGTTTTTGATTTACTATACTTTGCCCTGAACTCCCAGTGACTGTGGTGAACTGGTTGCTTCTGCTCGCACTAAGCAAGTCCAGACAAGACACATTTTGTGACTTGTCAAAATGATATCAGGCAAATATCTCTAGCCAATCTGGTAGATATATATATATATATATTCTGACCTTTAAAACACACCAGGAGAGAAATTGTGAAGTGACCTTTTATAACACATGAGGATTTTGGAGTATTTGATTTTTTTTAAAAAAAAGTATTCCACTGTGTGCCTTAGAACTGCAATGATCTCGCAGCTTAAATAATATGCTTTGTTATTAAATTTTGGTATTAAAAGAATAAAGCCTTCCTCTAGGTAGAGCAATAGGGCTTTTTTCTCTATCTCCACTAGCAAACTAGTATGAAGATAATCTTTCTCTCTGAATATTTATCTAATCTACCTTTCTTTTTGTATTACCAATTTGCTGCCATTTGTATGGTAGCTCAATGTCTTGTCGTTCTCCTGACTGTCGCATCATTTATTTTTTTGGGAACTGCAGGAAGGGACAAGAACTCACCGTCACCTGGTGATTGGCCCAAAGTCACCCAGTCATGTTTCATGCCTAAGCAGGACTAGAATGCACCGTCTCCTGGTGATTGGCCCAAAGTCACCCAGTTGTCTTTCATGCCTAAGGCAGGACTAGAACTCACCGTCTTCTGGTGATTGGCCCAAAGTCAACCAGTTGCCTTTCATGCCTAAGGCAGGACTAGAACTCACCGTCTCCTGGTGATTGGCCCAAAGTCACCCAGTTGTCTTTCATGCCTAAGGCAGGACTAGAACTCCCTGTCTCCTGGTGATTGGCCCAAAGTGAAGCGGGATTGTCTTGGACCATGTATAAAATATAACTAATGATGTTAGCTATAAAAATCACATAATCATATGAAAAGCTTATGATCTCGTGGGGCTGCCTTACAGCTAGTCCTCGGCTTACAACAGTTCCCTTAGTGACCATTTGAAGTTACAACGGCACTAAAAAAGCGACGTATGACCGTTTTTCACACTTACAACCTTTTTAGCATCCCCTTGATGCACAGGATCAAAATCCGGACCCTTGGCAACTAAGTCATGGTTGCCGTATTCATTTTGTGGACAGTATAGATATATCAGGATGAGCACGGAGAGTGAAGAGGAGGAGGGGACAACGCAGTCAGGCTCAACTATTCGGGAGGAGAGCATCCCACCCCTCTCCACAAGGCACACCTGGAGATTGAGATTTAAGGAGACGCTGTGGGGAGGGGCATTTGTCGGGAACAAACGCTGATTCTTGGAGGGTTGTGTATTGTTGCTGATCTCTTGTTCTGTGACTTCTGTTGGGAACCCAGAAACTCTGGCTGACAACGTTGCTTGGATGTTTAAAGAACTCAGACTGTATTTTGGCTTCCCTTCTGAAACTGCTCAGGCAAGCGTGTATTCACACAGACTCAGTTAGGTTTATGATGTATGTGTCATTCCTTGTTATCTCCGTAGCCTTGAGTAAATTCCTCTCCTAATCAGACTGTATGTGAAACTACTTGCAGCCAGAGGCGTCTGAAGGTGTGTGTGTCTTCCTGTGTTTGGAGGCTTGCCAGAAACGTGGGAGTATTTGGGCAAAATTTGGAGCAATGAAAGGGCAGTTTGAATTGACAGCTGACTGCATTGCCTCGGTGCTGTGCCCTGGGTCATTACAGACAGTCTCAACCTCCACCTGCGTGATGCTCCACTAGGAATACGACAAAGGCCATCCTATTCCCCTCCCAGCCTTCTTTACTCAAGCTTAACCTCTCCCATTCCTAATATATCTTTTCTTAGATTTGATTTTTTTGGATCTCCCAATTATCCTTCTTTTTTCCTCCTCCCCCCCACTTGTTCACATTTTTATTTCTGAATTGTTCTTGAAATGTGGTGTCCAGAATTATATACAGTACACCACTCAGGATGGAACATGTCCAACCCAAAACGAAGGGAAAAGTTTACTTCCCAAGATTTTTTTTAAAAAAATAATAATAATAAATTCACACTTCGGTGGATGATGTCTAAAATTTCATTTACCTGCCATTTTTTTTAAATTCAACTATTGCACACTGCTGCTCATCACAAAACTTTCCCAAAAAAATACTGTTAATGAAATCTGGAACCTTTATCCTGTGGATTTCTCTTTTTGTGATATATTCTCGGCTCTCGTAATCAAGAATAGCGAGCTTTGAATCTAGGTCCCTTGTTTCCACCCTACAACTTTAACCACTATACTTCACAAACTTTATTTTTTATAAATTACTGATAGTCCTTGACTTACAACGGTTCATTTAATGACCATTCAAACTTACAACGGCACTGAAAAAAGGGACTTATGACCGTTTTTCACACTTACAACTGTTGCAGCATCCCTCTGGTCATGGGATCAAAATTCAGACCCTTCCCTTGGCAACTGACTCATATTTACGACAGTCGCAATGTCCCGGGGTCACATGATCACCTTTTGCGACCTTCCGACATGTAAAGTCCATGGAGAAACCATATTAACAAGCGTGTCATCAACTTAACTGCAGTGATTCTCTTAGCAACTGTGGCAAGGAAAATGGGGCAACATTCACTTAACAAATGTTTCGCTGAGCGAAACTTGACCGCCTCTTCTTTGTGGCAGCCCCCCAAATACTGGAAGACTGCTATCATGTCTCCCCTATTTCTTCTTCTTTTTAGACTAGCCCAGGGGTAGGCAACCTTGGCTCTTTTATGACTGGTGGACTTCAATTCCCAGAATTCCTAAGCCAGCATGTCTCAGCTTGGAAACCTCTCCTTTTCCCCTCAGCATGGCTGGCTCAGGAATTCTGGGAGTTGAAGTCCACGAGTCATAAAAGAGCTGAGGTTGCCTACCTCTGGCCTAGGCCTAGGCTGCTTTATGACTGGTGGACTTCAACTCCCAGAATTCTTGAGCCGGAATGGCTCAGCTTGGAAACCTCTCCCTTTCCCATCAGCATGACTAGCTGAGGAATTCTGGGAGTTGAAGTCCACGAGTCATAAAAGAGCCAAGGATACTTACCTCTGGCCTAGGTCTAGGCCGCTTTATGACTCATGGACTTCAGCTCCCAGAATTCCTGAGCTGGCATGGCTCAGCTTGGAAACCTCTCCTCTTCCCCTCAGTATGGCTGGCTCAGGAATTCTGGGAGTTGAAGTCCACGAGTCATAAAAGAGCCAAGGTTGCCTACCTCTGGCACTAGCCAAACCCAGGTCCTGTAGCCGTTCTTCATACGTTTTAGTCTTCAGGCCTTGGATCATTTTAGCTGCTCTTCTCTGAACTTTTTCCAGCTACAGCATGAGATGAGAAATATTCCAGCAACTCTTGTAACACATCAAAAGTCCCTTCATACGGGGTAGTGGGGTCCAGTCTTAATTTATCCATGCTATAAAAAAATGAAATGTGTAATCACTAATCCCCCGGTTTGTTCAACAGGACTGCTCCAATTTATAATTGAAGACACTGCTATCTCCTCGGTTGACCTAAATCGCCAACGCCTTATGAATACAGATTAGAAAATTCTCAAAGCTCTTATCTCAATGCATTTTTTTTTAATATCCTGTCCAATTAATAGCCACAAAGTTCTGGACTGATGCCCGCACCAACCATACTGAAGAGCTACCCTCTCCACCATTATTGTTTCTTCCAGCTCGGAGATTTTCAAAGCCACAAATTTTATTTTTCATTTATTTTGGGATAACTTTTTTCCCGTTGGTCTCTCAAAGTTGACTCAGCCTTCCATCCTTCCAAGGTCAGTAAAATGAGGATCTAGTTTGTTGGGAGGAAAGATGCTGACTCTGTAAACCGCTTAGAGAAGGCTGTAAAGTACGGTGAAGTGGTATATACTGTAAGTCTAAGGCGGGGGTCTTCAAGCTTGGTCCTTTTATGACTTGTGGACTTCAACTCCCAGCGTGCCTGGCTGAGGAATTCTGGGAGTTGAAGTCCACAAGTCATAAAAGGGCCAAGTTTGAAGACCCCTGGTCTAAGGGCTATTGCTAAGTGCTAAGGGAGGGAGGGAGGGAGGAAAGAAGGAAGGAAGGAAGGAAGGAAGGAAGGAAGGAAGGAAGGAAGGAAGGAAGGAAGGAAGGAAAGGAAGGAAGGAAGGAAGGAAGGAAGGAAGGAAGGAAGGAAGGAAGGAAGGAAGGAAGGAAGGAAGGAAGGAAGGAAGGAAGGAAGGGTTATGTGCTCCTGGCTACTTTCCTTCGTGACCAGAGGCCAGCTCGCCTGACCAATAACCAGCCAAGACACAGTGAAGGCCTTTTGTTTCGTTTATTGCAATAAGCGGGGAGAGAAGCTATCAAAGCTTGGTTCTCTCCAAAGTTTTAATCCAAATATCTCCTTCTTTTATTCATCCCTATCACCGGCCGCTACATCCCTCCTCTTTCCCCATTGGCTGAGGTACTATGAGGTTCCACTCTTTCCGTCCGCTTATACACATTTCCTGATAACATATTAAATCATATTCACATATGCAATAAGAATAAGAAAAATTAGACATTTAAATGGTTATTTTAAACTCAGTAGATATTTATGTCCCCATTTTAAACAATAAGTTCTTTTCCTGCTTTTCAATTCAGTGTGCCTTTCCTCTTACCTTATTCAGCTTATTTTCCTGTTCTCCCACCTGTCTTTTCCTGGCTAGCCATTTCCTATATATTTTTATGGCTTCTCTTCTTCCTTTCTCAGACCCAGCTATTTTTGCCTATATGTTTATCTTACTTCTTTTATGTTATCTCTTCCTGACTCTCACCATTTGTATTTTATTCTTCTATTCCAGTGGTTCTCAACCTTTTTAATGTCGTGACCCCCAACCAGTTGTAAGTCGAGGACTACCCAACCAGTCGTAAGTCGAGGACTACCCAACCGGTCATAAGTTGAGGGCTTTCCCTGCCCGTGAGCACCGCGCATGCGTGGTGCCGCCCCCTGCGCTGGCCGAGGCGTAGCTGGCAAGCGGCAGAGACGGCGCAGGCCGACCACCGGCTGGGCCACCAGCTGGCCCAGCCCAAGGGAGGTAAGGCACAGGCCGGGCCCCACGCGCGCCAGCAACCTTCCCTGCGCCTGCCGGCCTCCCACTTCCCACCCTTGGCCCTCTTTTACTTACATTTTTAGTAGTTGCTCAGCAGGGAGGGGTGGAAACTTCCAGACAGCTCGCCATCGCTGCAGACAACTTGTAGCATCGTTTGCAGAATGGGACTTTTGGCGGGCTCAGCAGGGCAGAGACAGCCTGGACAATTCCTATTGGCTTTTGAAAGCCAATAGAATTAGACTCTATTCAAGAGAGTCTATTTTATTGGCTTTCAAAAGCCAACAGAATAAAAGGGAGTAGCACAGCTAAGGAAAAGGGGGGAAAATGGCGGACTGCGTTGTTTGGCGACCCCCGTGAAATGGTCGTTCGACCCCAAATGGGGTCTCGACCCACAGATTGAGAACCGCTGTTCTATTCAATTAGTTTCCATTGTATTGTAGGTTTAACTGACTCTGAAGATTTATCATATTGATGCATATTTATCAGAAGGAAGGAAGGAAGGAAGGGAGGGAGGGAGGGAGGAAGGAAGGAAGGAAGGAAGGAAGGAAGGAAGGAAGGAAGGAAGGAAGGAAGGAAGGAAGGAAGGAAGGAAGGAAGGAATGGGCCTGGTGGCACAGTGGTTAGAATGTAGCATTGCAAGCTAATTCTGCCCACTGGCAGGAGTTCGATCCTCACCAGCTCAAGGTTGACTCAGCCTTTCATCCTTCCGAGGTCGGTAAAATGGGGACCCGGATTGTTGGGGGCGATAGGCTGACTCTGTAACCCGCTTAGAGATGGCTGTAAAACACCGTGAAGCGCTATATAAGTCTAAGGGCTATTGCTACTGCTCTCAGTTACTCCACATTTTCTATTCATTCCTCTATAAAAAGCTTCCAGGTTATTCATTATCCTTTCGTTGCTTTGTTGGCTCTCCAGTTGTGGACTATCATACCCATAGTCCTCGACTTAACAACCATTCGTTTAGTGACACTGAAAAAAGTGACTTAGGACCCTTTTTCACACTTACGACCGTCGCAGCATTCCCCGTGGTCATGTGATCAAAATTCAGTCGCTTGGCAACTGGTTCATATTTACGGTGGTTGCAGTGTGTTCCCCCTCCCCAGTCACGTGGTCCCCCTTTTGTGACCTTCTGACAAGCAATGTCCATGGGGAAGCCAAATTCGCTTAACAACCCCGTTACTAACTCAACAATTGCAGCAAGAACGGTCGTAACATGGGGCAAAATTCACTTTAACAGGTGTTTCACTTAACAACATATATGTTGGACTCTGTTGGGACCTACATCGAGGATTACTTATACGAGAGTTGCAAAAAATCCAGATCGCCACTAGATGGCCACAGAGAACGCACAAAGCCCCTATCTCTGCTGCCATCTAGTGTTCAAATGGATTTTTATAACCCTCTAAATTTTTCAAAGCTTCTAGGCCAGGGGTGGGGAACCTTGGCTCTTTTATGACTCGTGGACTTCAACTCCCAGAATTCCTGAGCCAGCATGGCTCAGCTTGGAAACCTCTCCCTTTCCCCTCAGAATGGCTGGCTCAGGAATTCTGGGAATTGAAGTCCACGAGTCGTAAAAGAGACAAGGTTCCCCACCCTGCCCCATATCAGGGGTCCTCAACCTTGGCAACTTTAAGACACGTGGACTTCAACTCCCAGAATTCCTGAGCCAGCATGGCTCAGCTTGGAAACCTCTCCCTTTCCCCTCAGCATGGCTGGCTCAGGAATTCTGGGAGTTGAAGTCCACGAGTCATAAAAGAGCCAAGGTGGCCTACCCCTGTACTAGGCCTTATTCCCCCTTACAAAACAGCTCATCTCTTTTTGTGCTAACTTCAAGTTTTTGCCCTGGATGACTTAATTAAGGCTTTTCATTTCAGGCCTTTTATCATTTTCCCTTAGCTTGTGAGCTGATCTTTAATAAGCTTTGGCCTGTGATTAACATCTAAATGTGGAGGAAAAGCAGGCTTGTTTTAAAAAGCAGATTAGAAGCACCGGGTCCAGTGTAAAGAGACGCAATTGCGTAAAAAAAGAGGCAGAGGCATTTTTTGGGGGTGGATCTTCAATGTTTCTCAAAGGAATTCACTCTGCTGAGCATCGTGAAGGCATAACTGAAACAAAGTTGGAGGTTTCTTATTAAGAATGGAATCTGTTTCATAGGGGGGAGTCACCCAATTCTCCAAAGCACCAGAAGGCAGGACAAGAAATAACAGTTCGGAGATCATAAAAGAGAGAAGCAACCTGGAATTTAGGAGACATTTGCTGAGAGCGACAATTAATCCGTGGAATGACTTGCCATCAGGCGTTGTGGGTGTTCCATCACTGAAGGCTTTCAAGAAAACACTGGACAGCCATTTGTCTGAAATGGTTTTAGTGACTCCTTGCTTGAGCAGGGGGGTGGACTAGAAGACCTCCAAGGTCCCTTCCAACTCTATTATTCTGTAAAAATTCAGAAGAGAAGGACTAGCCCCCAATATTTGTGGGGCTGTCCCGGAGAGGAAGGGTCGATCTGTTCTCCAAAGCACCAGAAGGCAGGACAAGACACAACGGATGGAAATTAATCAAGGAGAAGAAGTAACCAAGAACTAAGGAGAAATTTCCTGACAGTGAGAACAATTAACCAGTGGAACAACCTGCCTCCTGAAGTTGTGGGTGCTCCATCACTGGAGGTTTTCAAGAAGAGATTGGACAACCATTTGTCTGAAGTGGTAGAGCAGGGCTTTTCAACCAGTGGTACGGGTACCACCTGTGGTACATTGGCACCTGGCAGGTGGTACGCAACCATCCTAGAAAAGTGGTAGTGGGAGAGGGGAATGAGCTGAACCGGTGGCAGCACTGCACAAGCCTGAGCGAAAGATGGCTGGAGCTGCAGGACTCAGCGGAAGCGCCAGGATCAGTGCTGCTTTCCAGCTGTTTGGCGCTTCTTCGGGGCTGTCAGGGCTCAGCGGAAGCGCCAGGATCAGCGCCAGGCTCCAGCTGGAAAGCAACACTGATCCTGGTGCTTCTGCTGAGCCCAGAAGAAGCACTGATCAGCTGGAATGTTGCAGCCTCTCCAGGGTCTTGTGATTTATCAGATGCTTGGCAACTGATTCATGTTTATGACGGTCACAGTGTCCCAGGGTCATGTGAAGGGACCAAAACCTGCTGCAACCACCCAGCAGACGGGAGGGAATAAAAACCAAACACCTCCCACCCCACCCCCGCTGCCAATCCTCAACAGAAATGCTCACAACAGTGAAAACCTCGGACAGGAGGAAGAGCGTGGCTGGGCGGGCAGGCAGGTATCTTGCTCGGCTGTGGCTTGGGAGGCACTTTTTTCAGTGCCATTGTAACTTCGAACAGTCACTAAGCGAACTGTTGTAAGTCGAGGACTACCTGTACTTTATCACTTTTTTCCTTTTTTTTTTTTTTTTGGTCATCAAGTTTTTGACACCTTGCTAGGCGACTGGTGGTACTCGGATGTTGCCGTATCCTAAAAGTGGTACAATGGGTGAAAAGGTTGAAAAGCCCTGTGGTAGAGGGTCAGGTTGTTCACCAAAGCCCCAGAGGGAAGGACGAGAAACAATGGTTGGAAATTGATCAAGGAGAGAAGCAACCTGCAATTAAGGAGAAACTGACAGTGAGGACAATCAACCAGTGGAACAGCTTGCCACCAGAAATCGTGGGCACTCCATCACTGGAAATTTTCAAGAGACTAGACAGTCATCTGTTTGAGATGGTATAGGTTCTCCTGCTTGGCCTAGGGGGTTGGACTAGAAGATCTCCAAAGTCCCTTCCAGCTGTTTTATTCCGTGTCCTAAGGCGATTTCCCGTGGGTAGAAACTTTACTTAAGTTTGTGTTTTGCTGTCTCTCACCTACTTTGCTGTCTCTCACCAACTGGTCTTATAGTAACTGGGATTTGAGTGGAAGTACTGGAAGGCACATTCTTCTTCCAAAAGCTCAAACTAGGATCAAGGCAGGGCGAACATTTGAAAGGATTAAAATGCCAAGCTAATCAAGGCTGCTTGTGCGAGCATTTATTTTTGTTCTTTTGCCTAGCGAACTGCTGGAAAGAAAATAGACCAAATAGGAATTATTAATATGGTGTGTCGTTTGCTGATAATTTCATGAAACAGCTGTGCTGGGAACAATTGTTTATCGCGGGGAAATCAAAATAGATTTTGACCCGACGCTGCTCTTGCAGAATCAGAACTGGTCAGAAATGCTCTTCAAAACTCTCATCGGAGAGGAATTTCACAATTATTTGAAGCTGTATCTCCCCATGCCTCCCACATTTATGAGCCCCAAACTCTATGGGGAGAGGGGGTGTTTTTCTTTTAATTGGTCTCCAGTTCTCACTGAGGTCTACTGCTCATCTTTTTAAAATAAAATTCGGTTCAGTCGTGTCCGATTATTCTCAGAGTCTGTCTGGGTGAGTCCCTGCAGTTTTCTTGACAAGATTTTTTGGAAGTGGCTTGCCATTGCCTGCTTTCTGGGGCTGAGAGAAAGTGACTGGTCAAGGTAAGCTGGTGTTCATATCCAGGGCAGTACTAGAACTCACCATCGCCTGGTGATTGGCCCTAAATCACCCAGCTTTCATGCTTAAGGCGGGGCTAGGACTCACCGTCTCCTGGGGATGGGTCCAAAGTCACCAACATGGCTTTCTTGCCTAAGACAGGACTAGAACTCACCATCGCCTGGTGATTGCCCCAAATCACCCAGCTTTCATGCCTAAGGTGGGGCTAGAACTCATCATCGCCTGGCAATTGGTCCAAAGTCATCAAGCTGGCATTCATGCCTAAGGCGGGACTAGAACTCACAGCCTCCTGGTGATTGGCCCAAAGTCATCCAGATGGGTTTTGTGAGTAAGGTGGGACTAGAACTCACAGTCTCCTGGTGATTGGCCCAAAGTCACCCAGGTGGCTTTCATATCTAAGGCAGAATTAGAACTCACAGTCTCCTGGTGATTGGCCCAAAGTCACCCAGGTGGCTTTCATATCTAAGGCAGAATTAGAACTCACAGTCTCCTGGTGAGCGGCTCCCCAATTTTTCCATCTCCCGGTTTCTCCTTTGGTTCTTATTTTTCAGCCAGATTTTCCCCAACCACGTCAAGCTGCATTGCTCTTTGCGTTGGTTGTGCCGTTGTGTGTTTCCTTCATCCAGCCAGACCTGAAGTGTACGGTTGAGTACACTGCATCACTGCCAGCCCACCGGCTTCGAATCGCCATGAGTGATCCTGCAGAGAGAACACAGCTGTTTGCTCTCTACGCTTGCAATATTTGCACGACATCTGAGCCACACAATAAGTGAGCTCCGGTTACCCCCAGCCAAACGGTGAGATTACGGTCCAGCAAATCGGGTCAATCAAGTGAAACGTTTGCTGGAATAAATTGGGTTAGCTTAACCTTGAATTAGCCCAGTCATGTGAACCTGACCGTTTTCGAACTGGTTGGGGTGAGGTAAGGAAAGTTGAAAGGATCACGCACCTCGCTTCTAATCTACATGAAAGCTGGGACATGGCCACTGAAGTAAAAACAAGGATAGAGAAAGCTCGAATACCAGTCTGAAGTCATGACATAAGCCTAAGATTAAAAATCAGCCTTGTCAGATGCTATATTTTTCCTATCCTGCTCTATGGAGTAGAGAGCTGGTCTCTGACAGAAAGCCACCTGAAGAGACTAGAAGCATTTGAAATGTGGATTTACAGGCAGCGGGGACGTATAAGCTGGGTTGACAAGATCAGAAATGAGGAGGTGATAAGCCTCCTGGGAAAGCCAAGGGAAATCATCAAAACAATTAAAAAATGAAAAATAGAATATTTCGGACATGTGATGCGACGCCCAGAAAAATACGGCACGCTCCATTTAATCCTCCAGGGAAAGATTGAAGGCAAACGAGGTCCAGGCAGAAGAAGAACATCGTGGCTTCAAAATCTAAGGGACTGGTTTGGACAAAAGTCAGCAGCACTTTTTCATGTGGCTGCTGATAAAAACAGGATCGCCAACATGATCGCCAACGTCCAATAATGGATATGGAAGAAGAAGAAGAAAGAAGAAGAAGGAGGAGGAGGAGGAGGAGGAGGAGGAGGAGGAGGAGGAGGAGGAGGAGGAAGTAGTAGTAGTAGTTGTGGTTGTTGTTGTTGTTGTTGTTGTTGTTGGAAGGGACCTTGGAGGTCATCTAAGTCCAACTCCCTGCCCAGGCTTACACCATTTCGGACAAATGGCTGTCCAGTCTCTTCTTAAAAACTTCCAGTGTTGGAGCATTCACCGCTTCTGGAGGCAGGTAGTTCCACTGGTTAATTGTTCTAACTGTCAGGAAGTTTCTCCTTAGTTCTAGGTTGCTTCTCTCTTTGGTTGGTTTCCATCCCTTGCTTCTTGTTCTGCCTTCAGGCGCCTTGGAGAATAGCTTGACTCCCTCTTCTTTGGGGCAGCCCCTGAGATACTGGAACACTGCTATCATATTGTCCCTCGTCCTTCTCTTCAGTAGACTAGACATCCCCAGTTCCAGCCACCATTCCTTATATGTTTTAGCCTCCAGACTCCTAATCATCTTGGACTCAACTGTGGTCTTACACAAAATATCAATTCCCCCAAATTTGCAAACCACTTCTATATTCCCAACAGCACTGTTCAGCATAATCCTTTTTTTTTTCTTCCCTCCATCCCTGTTGATCTTTCAGAATGGATCCAAAGCCACACGTCATTTATTTCCACAAAACGTTTCAGAACAGCTAAAAAAAAAAAAAAACAGCCCTCCTTTCTGGTGAATTTTTCACAATTTTTCTTTGCAAAAAAACCAACAACAAAAAATTGCTTTCTCGTTTGCTTTTCCAACGTCCTCGCTTAGCCTTTTTCCCTGCCATCCTCGCTAGCTCTCGGGGATGTCAAAATGTGGTCTTTTTTAGATATAGACTTACATTGCATGGGGAAATTGAATCCCTTCTGGAAAAAAAAAAATTGGGAAGCAGCCGGAAACGGTTATACAATTAAATGAAGATGGGGACAGCAGCTAGCTAAAAAAAAAGAAAAAAAGGCATAAAACCAGACACACAAATCTAAATATTTCAAAAGCCCTGGCATTGTGTAATTTTTTTTTTCCAGAGAGTCTTGATCCCACTGCTGTGGCTAGATGTTTAAAAATGGAATAAACTGCGGTACACTATGTATTTTATCAAGTTCACACAAAATGACACTTAGTTTGGGAGAGTTTCGTGCTGTTTGCAAATGAAAGGGAGGAAAATATCAGCTCTTTTTTTTTCTTGTCAAGAGGGCAAAGGAAAATTGACATACAAGCAGGCCTTGGTTTACAAACCACAAAGGGGAGCAGAATTTCTGTTGCTAAGCAAAATTGTTGTTAAGTGAGTCATAAAAAAATATGGATTTTTTTTTTAATCGTGCTCCTGAAGTGAATCATTGCAGTCAAGTCACTGCAGCTGCCAAAAAGGCCAATCCAGTGCTAGGCTGCATTGACAGAGGGATAGAATCGAGATCACGTGAAGTGTTAATACCACTTTACAAGGCCTTGGTAAAGTCGCACTTGGAATACGGCATCCAGTTTTGGTCACTACAATGCAAAAAACATGTTGAGACTCTAGAAAGAGTGCAGAGAAGAGCAATGAAGATGATCAGGGGACTGAAGGCTAAAACATACAAGGAACGGTGGCTGGAATTGGGAATGTCTAGTTTAATGAAGAGAAGGACAAGTATGTTCCAGTATCTCAGGGGCTGCCTCAAAGAAGAGGGAGTCAAGCTATTCTCCAAAGTGCCTGAAGGCAGGACAAGAAGCAATGGATGGAAACTAATCAAGGAGAGAAGCAACCTGGAACTAAGGAGAAGCTTCCTGACAGTGAGAGCAATTAATCAGTGGAACCATCTGCCTCCAGAAGCGGTGAATGCTCCAACACTGGAAGTTTTTAAGAAGAGACTGGACAGCCATTTGTCTGAAATGGTGTAGGGTTTCCTGCCTGAGCAGGGGGCTGGACTAGAAGACCTCCAAGGTCCCTTCCAACTCTATTATTTTGTTATTCTGAAATAAAAGCAGGCAAAAAATGTGGAGGGAGGGCCAAATAGCCTAGAGTTTAAGTTATCTACATGTCTATTTATAGTCTATGGATAATATTTCTATCAATAGTTATATAGATAAGGGACTAAAATTTGCAGAGCCCCTGAAAGCAAGCTGGAATTTTTTAAGGAGAGATTGGACGACCATTTGTCTAAAATGGTCTAGGCTCTCCTGCTTGAGCTGGGGGTTGGACTAGAAGACCTCCAAGGTCCCTTCCAATTCTGTTATTCTACCCCGTTTTCACTGCTAGCAGCTGTCATTTTGATTTTCCATAATTTCTATTGGAAATGCACTGTGTTATTTCAAAGATGGACTGGTGTTTGTAATTTATTTTTTTTAAAAAAATGGGAGACTACCAAGGGTGGGATGGTTCTGTGCCCCCCCCAAAAGGAAATATTAAAAGAGCAGAATATTATATTTCCTCAAAAGATCTTAAAAAGGCGGAAAAGCATGTCCAGTTTTTCTTAATCGCCCCAAGTCTCCCTCCCCCGAGCAGAAACCAGCTCTGTAGAAATGCAGATATCATAATCCTTTCAGAAAGACTGGCACCTGGAAGCTTAGAGCTGAGGGGATTAGAAAAACAAAGATCCTTAGAATCAACAATCCCTCACACCAAAAAAAAAAATCCAACAGTCATCAGCCACAGCCCCAGGGAAGCAGGATAGGACCTTTGGGACATAATAGGATTAATCCCACCCCCATCAGAATACCGGAAAGGCACACTGAGACTCAGGTCCAAGTTCATGCCACAGGAACAACTCCAAACAAAAGCCCAAGAAGGTATAAAAACACACCCCTCTCTGCTACATGCGGTCAGTCTTTTCCAGAGCGATCTTTCTGTCTGCCTCTGCTCTTCAATAAACTGCAACCTTCTTTCTAAAACAGTCTCCATTTTGTTTATTCCCGGCTTGGACTGGACCCAGATGAAGATTTTTTTCTTTCAACAGCTCGTTCCATTTGAATCCTGCTCCTTTGGCTAGCAATGATTCTCCCTCCAGGAGCTTTACCGATTTTTTTCATCCTCGGTTAGCAAACCCTTCCCTGCCGACCTCCCCAAAATCTTCTCTTTCTTTTCCAAGTTATCCTTCGGCGCTCTGCAGTGTCGGCAGCGTCCTTCTAAACAGATGCTTGGTTATGGTTGCGGCCGAGAGATGGGCTTCGCCAGACTTCCCCTGGCAGATCAAAGCAGAGTTTCTCCCTGGGAAATCTCTGCAGATTAAAATAACACGGCTAGCCCAGACTGAATTGCCAGGGCAAATTAGCCCATTCGCTAATATGAAAAGTGAAGTGGCGGTAATGAAATGACGGTAAGAGCTACTGATCTCTACAAAGCGTGCACAAAAAAGAATTTTAAAAAGGTCTTTGGCACTTAAATGTGGCATTAAAGAGCTCTCTAAAGCTTAGTGTTGCTCGAGTGGCTGTGATTACGGCTGGTGATCTGAGGGTGGAGTGTAGAGAAAGCAATTGTGGGGAGGAGGAAACGTTAACAACAGAATGTTTAAGGAATCCTTTAACACACCCCTAGGGTTAAAACTTGTAAAGCAGTGGTGGGATTCAGCCGGTTCGCCCCGGTTCGGCAGAACTGGTAGCTAAATGTTGCTGAGTTTGGAGAACCGGCTGAATGCACACTGCTTCCAGAAGTCCATTCTAGACCTCCAGAGGACTGGAGGAAGCCTCCCAGGCCTAGAACAGCCCACCGGAAGTGCATGGATGCCACTTCCGGAAGTCCATTCTAGGCCTTGGAGGCCAGGAGGCGGCCTCCCAGGCCTAGAATGGCCCATTAGAAGTGCATGGATGCCACTTCCGGGAGTCCATTCTAGGCCTTGGAGGCCAGGCGGAGGTCTCCCAGGCCTAGAACGGCCCATTAGAAGTGCATGGATGCCACTTCCGGAAGTCCATTCTAGGCCTTGGAAGCCAGGAGGAGGTCTCCCAGGCCTAGAACGGCCCACCGGAAGTGTATGGATGCCACTTCCGGGAGTCCATTCTAGGCCTGGGAGGCCAGGAGGCGGCCTCCCAGGCCTAGAACAGCCCACCGGAAGTGCATGGATGCCATTTCCGGAAGTCCATTCTAGGCCTTGGAGGCCAGGAGGCAGCCTCCCAGGCCTAGAACGGCCCATTAGAAGTGCATGGATGCCACTTCCGGAAGTCCGTTCTAGGCTTGGGAGACCCAAGCCTGCATCCAATAAGAGAACCGGTTGTTCAAGTATTTGAATCCCACCACTGTTGTAAAGGCAACTTTTATTTAACCCTCTCCCTTGGCTGTCTCTCCCACTCCTGGGTACAGGAAATACTCAACTTACGACGATTCATTTAGTGACCATTCAAAGTTACAACGCCCCTGAAAAAAGTGACTTAGGACCATTATTCACACTTACGACCGTTGCAGCATCCCCCACGGTCACATGATGAAAATTCAGGCACTTGGCAACTGATTCCTATTTATGACAGGTTGAAGCGTCCCTGGGTCACGCGATCCCCTTTGGCGACCTTCGGCCGAGCAAAGTCCATGGGGACACCAGATTCGCTTAATAACGGTGTTACTAACTTAACCAATGCAGTGATTCGCTTCACAGCTGTGGCAGGAAAGGGCATAAAATGGGACAAAACTCTCTTGTCTTGCTTAGCAACAGAAAATTTGGGCTCGGTTACCGTCGTAAGTCGAGGACTGCGTGTATTCTCATGTTTATATCCCTATTTTGTTTGCCAACGCATGGGCAAGAGAGAGAGAGACATCAATCTTCCTGTTTAATTTCCCAGTTGTAATAACCCTGTGAAAGAGAGGCACCGTTCGTTTTAACCTTTAGAGCCGTCTCAAATCGGCTGGTGTGCTCACTTTATGATGTTTTACATCCGTGGCGACAGGAGCTAGCTTTTAATCATCTCAGCGCTCTATTCTCTGCATTATTAATAATCACAGATTAGGCAGGACATCCATCTCTGACCGATAACATCAAAAGAGAAGTCAAAGACAGGCTGCAATGGCTTGGTCATTTGCGATCTTCTGAACGTCTGCTGGACATCATAAAAATTCATGGAAAGGGAAAGATTTCCCCTATCCCAGTGGTTCTCAACCTTCCCAATGCCGCAACCCCAACCATGTGGTCGTAAGTCGAGGACTACCTGTATTTCCCTGCAGGCAGGGCAGGAGGAGGCACGCACGCTCCGCCTCCTCTCCTGCGGCTGCACGCGGGCTGTCGCCCAGCAGCCACCTCGGCCTGGGAGCGCCGCGCATGCATGGTGCTGCCCCTTGCGCCGGCCGAGGCGTAGCTGGCAAGCAAGGGCGCTGGCCGACCACCGGCTGGGCCACCAGCTGGCCCAGCCCAAGGGAGGTAAGCCACCCACCGGGCCCCACATGCGCCAGCAACCCTCCCTGCGCCTGCCGCTGCCCCGCTAACCTTACCTTGGCTGCCGCCCGTTCGTGGCGGCAGCAGGCAGGCCCAGGCACTCCTGGGCGGCCATGGCATTCGGCAGCGAGGGTGCAGGGCGACCACCGGCTGGGCCACCAGCTGGCCCAGTGCAAGGGAGGTAAGGCACCCGCCGGGCCCCACGTGCGCCAGCACCCCTCCCTGCGCCCGCCGCTGCCCCACTAGCCTTACCTTGACTGCCGCCCGTTCACCAAAGCACCAGAGGGAAGGACGAGAAACAATGGTTTGAAACCGATCAAAGAGAGAAGCAACCTGGAATTAAGGAGAAACTTCCTGACAGTGAGGACAATTAACCAGTGGAACAGCTTGGCACCAGAAATCATGGGTGCTCCATCACTGGAGGTTTTTAAGAAGAGACCGGACAGTCACCTGTCTGAGATGGTATAGGTCCTCCTGCTTGGGCAGGGGGCTGGACTAGAAGACCTCCAAGGTCCCTTCCAGCTCTATTCTATTCTATTCTATTCTTATTCTTTCCTATTCTATTCTATTCCTATTTCTATTCTATTCTATTCTTATTCTTTCCTATTCTATTCTGTTCTGTTCTGTTCTATTCTTATTCTATTCTATTCTATTCTATTCTATTCTATTCTATTCTATTCTTATTCTATTCTATTCTATTCTATTCTATTCTATTCTTATTCTTTCCTATTCTATTCTGTTCTGTTCTATTCTATTCTATTCTATTCTAATGGTCACTATATGACTGTTTGTAAGTCCAGAACTATCTGTATTCGGGTTATTCATGAGTTACCTGGAAAATGTATTTTATAGATCTGCCTTCAGGGAAAGATGCATAATATTTGGGCATATCTGAAGGCAGCAATTCCCAGCAAAAATCTGCTTGCAACTTTTGTAGGAAAAAGCGCAATGTGGATTTTTTGACACTTGGAAAGGCCAGACACTGGCAGATCCACATCTTTCTAATAATAGCAGAGAAGCTCTACAAAAACTCCCACATTCAAGCCAGTTTTGCATATAGACCAAGCTGGCTTCTGAGAATGAGGCACCTGGAAGGAGAGCCACACCCCAGCCTGAGACACTCTTAATTTGCAAAACAACACAACAACAAACAAACACCAAAAACCCTCTGATCTGAAGCCAACAGTTTCCTTCAAGCCTCGTTTGCTCGGGATTCCAAAAACAAAGTAGTTTCAGCTTGTAAGGCGTAGCTAATGACCACCCACAGCCCGTGTTAGCAGCTTTCCAGAAGTTAAGTTCACTCACTGGGACGTCTTTCCTGGTTTTTCCCTGAAGGCGTTTCGCTTCTCATCCGAGAAGCTTCTTCGGCTCTGACTGAACGGCGGAGTGAGACCTGTACAGATCTGTAGCGTGGAGAAACAAAACAACTACTTTCAGAAGCGCTTGGCCCAACATAAGAGAACAAACAAAGACGTTCGATTAGAAAGGAAGCCTTCTATTGACGTGGTTGTTATTGGCAGAAACGTGAGAAAAAAGTGCCTATACCGAATTGCCATTTATTCCAATAATAAGAACTGTATTAATTTAAGATTGGCAAGAGAGAATATTGTTGGAAGAAGAGAAAAATCAAGCAAAGCCATTATGTATGGAGTACAGAATTATAGATAATAATAATAATAGTAATAGTAGTAATAATAATACTAGTAATAATAATGATGATGATGATATAATAATAATAATAATAATAATCATAACAACAACAATTACAACAAAGTTGGAAGGGACCTTGGAAGTCATCTAATCCAACCCCCTGCTCAGGCAAGGAACCCTATACCATTTCGGACAAATGGCTGTCCAGTCTCTTCTTAAAAACCTCCAGGGTTGGAGCATTCACAGCTTCTGGAGGCAGGTTGTTCCACTGGTTAATTGTTCTCACTGTCAGGAAGTTTCTCCTTAGTTCTAGGTTGCTTCTCTCCTTGATTAGTTTCCATCTGTTGCTTCTTGTCCTGCCTTCAGGCGCCTTGGAGAATAGCTTAATTCCCTCTTCTTTATGGCAGCCCCTGAGATATTGGAATACTGCTATCATGTCCCCCCTTGTCCTTCTCTTCGTTAAACTAGACATACCCAATTCTAGCAACCGTTCCTTATATGCTTTAGCCTCCAGTCCCCTAATCATCTTTGTTGCTCTTCTCTGTACTCTTTCTAGAGTCTGAACATCTTTTTTACATCGCGGTGACCAAAACTGGATGCAGTATTCCAAGTGTGGCCTTACCCGCATAATTATCCTACGAGAATTATTTTCCACAACTGAGTCTATTAACAAAAATCAATGTATTAGCCCCATGGTAAAGCACAATTTGTCTTCCAAGACTGAGATCTCCAGGGATTAAAAAGGATTTAAGCAGAAAGATCTTCTCCGTATCTGCCAAGACTTCAACTCCCAGAATCCCCAACCTGCTTAGTCATGGGTAGCAAAGAATTCTGGGAAAGTTGTTAAGTTAGTCAGTCAGTCAGAGCTGGAAGGGACCTTGGAGGCCTTCTAGTCCAGCCCCCTGCTCAAGCAGGACATCCTATACCATTTCAGATAAGTGACTGTCCAGTCTCTCCTTAAGAACCTCCAGTGATCAAGCACCCACAACTTTTGGAGTCAAACTGGTTAATTGTCCTCACTGTTAGGAAGTTTCTCCTTAGTTCCAGGTTGCTTCTCTCCTCAATTAACTTCCATCTGCTGTTTCTTGTCTTCCCTTTGGAAAATAGCACTACGGTTTGTTAAGCGAATTGAGTTTTACAAGGCTGTGAATTGTTCCAGCCTGACAATGAGAACAATTAACCAGTGGAATAACTTGCCTCTAGAAGTGGTGGGTGCTCCAAAACCGGACATTTTTAAGAAGAGATTGGACAAGACCTTTGTCTGAAATGGTAAAGCGTTTCCTGACTGAGCAGGGGGTTGGACTAGAAGACCTTCAGGGACCCTTCCAACTCTGCTATACGTCATGGTTCCGACAGATGAAACTCTTCAAAAGAACTTCGAGGCATTGTTTACCTTAAGGAATCTTTGATCCGAGTAGCATAATATCGGCACTTACCTAATCGAAGCAAAAAAAAAAAAAAAAAACAGAATTCCCCTCCCCTTGGCACATAGTATCAAAGCACAATTCCCTCCTCCAATTAACAGTTATAAATCACACTCCCCAATTAGCTTGAAGTGAAGGCTTCCTCTCCAGTTCTCCAGCCCCAATTCTTATCAGCTCTGGTTAGAATAACCTTGATTCTCAGCTAGGTTTAGTGTTGTTATCTCTAGCTGGACTCTCATTCACATCCCCTCCCCTCCCAGCATCATCTAAGTCTAAAAGCAAAAGGTAAAAGATGGCTACATTTCCATCTTTTGTCAATGCAAAACCATCCGATGTTAGCAGCGTTGACACTATTCTGTTAAGGTTTCAAAAGGGGATCACATGACTCCAGGGAAATGCAACCGTCATAAATAATGAGTCGGTTGCTGAGTTTCTGAATTTTGATCACGTGGCCACGGGGATGCTGCAATGGTCGTAAGTCTTGAAAATGGTCATTAGTCACTTTTTTTTAATGCCGTGGTAACTTTGGTCACTAAATGAAGAGTGGTAAGTTGAGGACAATCTGTGTCAACTTTCTTGGCCTAGCAGGGCCTCGTCCGTGGTGGCACCTCAGTTATAATTTCTTGAGTCAGGTCTGCCCAGTCCCTACTCAATCTGCAGTTGGGTGGCCTTCTAATTCTTATGTCATGGTTCCGACAGATGAAACTCTTCAAAAGAACTTCGAGGCATTGTTTTATCTTAAAGAATCTTTATTTTGAGTAGCATAATATCGGCAGTGCATAATCGAAGCCAAAAACTGAATTCCCCTCCCTTGAGCACATAGTAGCAAAGCACAATTCCCTCCTCCAATTAACAGTCATAAATCACATTCCCCAATTAGCTTGAAGCCCGGGTTTCCTCTCCCATTCTCCAGCCCGGCCAATTCCTTATCAGCTCTAGTTACAATAACCTTGATTCTCACACTAGGTTTAGTGTTGTTATCTTTAGCTGGACTCTCATTCACATTACCCCCCTCCCAGCATCATTTAAGTCTAAAAGCAAAAGGTAAAAGATGGCTACACTTCCCTCTGTTGTCAATGCAAAACCATCCGATGTTAGCAGTGTTGACATCTTACATCTGAATGACTCTGTACAAAGATTTTATTTGCGCTTTAATTACACGTCTTCTTCTTTGGCCAAGCAGTTATCTAGGGACTGAGGAATGGCTGGCTGAGGAATTCTGGGAATTGAAGTCCGCAAGTCTTACAGCTGCCAAGTAAACATGTTTTTCCATACAAGTCAAAGAGGCCGGGGTTTTTTTGGCTTAAGTTCAGACGGGTGGAAAATAGCCAACAATGCCCTCCAAAATTGCAGGCCGGTTGGCCAACTAGTAAAGTGTGAGTAGGACTGCCAATGAAGTGTTAGTATCCGGTGCATCCAATTTATGAAATTTTTGTTCCTTTTTTGCAGCTTTTGGCAGAGAATTCTCCCTTTATTGTCCTTTCCAAGTTTCTCGGGTGAGGAGGTGAAAAGAAGAGGAGAAGGCAGGCGGGCATTTACACAGAAAATCCGCAAGAAAATTTCCTTCTGTTATATGGGTCAGGATAGAAACAAGGGCTGGACTAAAAAGGAGGAGGAGGAGGAGGAGGAGGAGGAGGAGGAGGAGGAGGAGGAGGACTGTGAGAAGTTTGAGGCTCTGTGAGCTAGTTTGTTTCCTTGCAGGCATTTCATGACCCAATTAGGTAACATCATCAGTGTTAGAAGAGAGTGGGGATTGTGGAGAGGAGGAGGAAGAGGAGATGAAGGAGAAAGAGGAAGAGGAAGAAGAAGAAGAGGAAGAGGAGGAAGAAGAAAGAGGAGGAGGGGGAATAGGGGAAGGAGGTGGAGGAGGAGGAGAAAAAGAAGAAGGAGGAATAGGAGAAGGAGAAGAAGGAGGAGGAGGAGGAATAGGGGAAAGAGAAGGAGGAGGAGGAGGAGGAGGAGGAGGAGGAGGAGGAGAAGGAGGAGAAGGAGGAGGAATAGGGGAAAGAGGAGGAGGAGGAAAAGGGGAAGAAGAAGAGGAGGAGGAGGAGGAGGAGGAGGAGGAGGAGGAAAAGGGGAAGAAGAAGAAGAAGAAGAAGAAGAAGAAGAAGAAGAAGAAGAAGAAGAAGAAGAAGAAGAAGAAGAAGAAGAAGAAGAAGAAGAAGAAGAAGAAGACGAAGAAGAAGAAGAAGAAGAAGAAGAAGAAGAAGAAGAAGAAGAAGAAGAAGAAGAAGAAGAAGAAGAAGAAGAAGAACAACAACAACAACAACAACAACAACAAAGCCTCTTTTTTTCTCCAAGGAAGGAAGTTTTAAATCTTCCAGATATTTACTCTGGCCTTTGAGACAGTGGATTCATTTTGTTCCTCGTTTTGTGGCGTCTGCCAAGACAATCCCTTCAGCTGCGGGGTGGGAAAACCGAATTCAATGGGATGTAATTCGCCAGGGCAAAGAGGCTTCCATCATACAGTTGGACCAATTTGCACAGGCAAAGAGAGGCGAGCAATTACACGCTCCATGAGGTTATCCAAACAAAGATGAAAGCAGAGCCTTTATTAAAACATGCGGACCCCCCCCCCATTAAAGGTGGAAAGACAGCTCAGAGGGAAGGCTGTGTGAAGTCCACAGGAGCCGAAAGATCCGTTGAATGGCCTGTGTTTGTGTGTAGTGGAGGTGTTGGATAACATGGACTTTGGCTGCAAGGAGGAGGAGGAGGAGGAGGAGGAGGAGAATGGGAGGAGGAGAAGGATGAGGAGAAAGAGAAAGAGAAGGAGAAGAAAAAGGAGAAGGGATGAGGTGAAGGAGAAGGAGCAGAATGGGAGGAGGAGAGGAGCAGGAAGTGGTGGTGGTGGAGGAAGAGGAGGAGGAGGAACAGAAGGAAAAGGAGAAGGGATGAGGTGAAGGAGAAGAGAAGAAGAAAGAGAAGGAGGAGAAGGAGCAGAATGGGAGGAGGAGAGGAGCATGAAGTGGTGGTGGTGGAGGAAGAGGAGGAGGAGGAAGAGAAGAAAAAGGAGAAGAGAAGGAGGAGAAAGAGAAGGAGGAGAAAGAGAAGGAGGAGAAGGAGCAGAATGGGAGGAGGCGAGGAGCAGGAAGTGGTGGTGGTGGAGGAAGAGGAGGAGGAGGAACAGAAGGAAAAGGAGAAGGGATGAGGTGAAGGAGAAGAGAAGGAGGAGAAAGAGAAGGAGGAGAAGGAGCAGAATGGGAGGAGGAGAGGAGCAGGAAGTGATGTGGAGGAAGAGGAGGAGGAGAAAGAGAAGAAAAAGGAGAAGAGAAGGAGAAGAGAAGGAGGAGAAGGAGCAGAATGGGAGGAGGAGAGGAGCGGGAAGTGGTGGTGGTGGAGGAGGAAGAGGAGGAGGAGGAAGAGAAGAAAAAGAAGGGATGAGGTGAAGGAGAAGAGAAGGAGAAGGAGGAGAAGGAGAATGGGAGGAGGAGGAAGTGGTGGTGATGGAGGAGGAGGAAAAGAAGAAAAAGGAGAAGGGATGAGGTGGAGAAGGAGAAGAGCAGATGAAAGTGGAAGAGGAGGAGAAAGGGGAGAAGGAGGAAGAGAAGGAGAGAAGGAGGGGAAGGAGATAGAAGAGAGGAGAAGAAGAAATAGGAGGTGAAAGTGGAGAAGGAGAAGGGATGGAGAAAGGAAAGGGATGGAGGGGGGAAGGAGAAAGACGGAAGAGGGGAGAAGGCAAGGAAGGGGGGAGAAAAAATCTCCGATGACTTTGAGTTATGACCGGGTTGATTTTCCTAAGAACAGCTGAGGCGTTCAGACCCGACATAAATTTAACCTCAGTTTGCTCCTTGATCTTAGGGGACCTACTACACTGAGAAGCGAAAAGACCCAGCAGAAGATTGGGAAGGTTGAGGTTGTCCTTACCTAATGTGTGGCCAACACAACCAGCCAAGTGATCTCAAGGAACATTAGCAGACCAATACAGGTTGAGTAGCCAGGTCTCGTTCCTGTTTTGGGCAACACGCAGTGACAGAGACACGTCTTCCTGGTTAGCTGTGTCTGTTGTGCATTTGGTGTCTACCGCATCCATCCGTCTTGGAAGCTTACCAAGTTGGCAGTCCTCTTTATGTCTTGGGGGGGGGGAGGCGAGAACTCCATTTAACCAGGTGCCGAGGGATGAAAAGTCTCATTTCAACGTGTCCCGGATCTCTCATCTGTCAGCGTTGTCTCCTTGTGTTTTGCAAGGAGAAATATATATATATATATAGGTCTTTGGTTGTTCGGGTTTTCTCCCGCGTAAAATTGGAAGTGTCTTGGCGACGTTTCGACGAAGTCCCATTCGTCATCTTCAGGCTGGTGTTTTCAGCTTCGTGCTTCGAGCAGCAATGTGTGGTCTTAGCTGTTTCTTCTGTTTAACTGCCAGTGGGGGTATGAACTGATTGGGTGGGAGCTTGGCTGTGTTCTGATTGGGTGGAGGTGTGTTCTGATTGGTTAGGGGCGTGGCTGTGCTCTGATTGGCTGGGGGGTTGGCTGTGCTCTGATTGGCTGGGGGGTTGGCTGTGCTCTGAGTGGCTGGGGGAGTGTTCTGTTTGGTTGTGCTCAGGTTAGTCTGAGTTGCAGAGGGGTTTAAGATTTTGGGCTGCCTTGCTATTTTTTGGCTTCGCTTTTGTGGTCGTGCCTCATTTTCATGGAGGGTGTCAGTTTGCTTCATGTATGGATTGGAGGGCTTTAAAGTGGCTAATGATGCAGCTCTGGTCTGGCTTCTGGTTTGTGGTCGTGCCTCATCATCGGTGTGGCTTTGGGTTTGCTGTTTGCATGGATGTGTGGTGGTGACATCCTGTGTGGTTTTTGTGAGTGTGGGTCTGGTATCATTTTTTGTGTTAGGGAGTCGTTTGTCAATAAGGGCGGTTTTCCAAATGGCTGGTAGGCGGGAGGTATCATCTCGCTTGTTCATGCTGTGTGGGCGTTTTTCTATCTCGATGGCTTCTCTGATTATTCTGTTATTAAAATGTTCACTTTTGGCAATGGTTCTGGTTTTTTTAAAGTCAATTTCATGTCCTGTGGCTTTAAGGTGTTGGACCAGGGAAGATGTTGGTTCCTCTTTTTTGACTGAGTTCTTATGTTCTTCAATGCGTATATATATATACACACACACACACACACACACACACACACACACACACACACAAACAGCTCACCTCACGTACCCGGCTGCATTTTGTCTGTTGTAAGTTTGCATTTTGCAAGAGCCCTTTTAGCTGGGATGTCGTGCGGAGGAGGAATACCGCTTTACAGAGCCCCTTAGTAACGATTTCGGTCACCACGATGTAAAAAAGATGTTGAGACTCTGGAAAGAGTGCAGAGAAGAGCCACCAAGATGATCAGGGGACTGGAGGCTAAAACATACAAAGAACAGTGGCTGGAATTGGGTATATCTTGTTTAATGACGAGAAGGACGAGGGGGGACATGACAGCAGTCTTCCAGTATCTCAGGGGCTGCCCCAAAGAAGAGGGAGTCAAGCTCTTCTCCAAAGCACCTGAAGGCAGGACAAGAAGCAACAGATGGAAATTAACCAAGGAGAGAAGCAACCTGGAACTAAGGAGAAACTTCCTGACAGTGAGAACAATTAACCAGTGGAACAACCTGCCTCCAGAAGTTGTGGGTGCTCCAAACGCTGGAGGTTTCTAAGAAGAGATTGGACAATCCTTTGTCTGAGCAGGGAGGCTGGAGTAGAAGACGTCCAAGGTCACTTCCGTTATTCTGTTATTCCTAGGTCCATGCTTCCTTCAAGCTACGCATCACACCCATAAACCCCTTTTGGCAATGCAGAAGTCAAGATCAGGTAGGAGAAGCCAAATCTTTTAGGGATCTACTGTACCTCCCAAAAGACTCTCAAGACATGGTCACCAAATTGCAATAATTTACTGTGACAGAAGGAGCAAGCTATGAAATATTTAATGAGCAATCTCTCTCTCTCGCTCTGCCTGCCTCCCTCCCTCCTTCCCTCTCTATCTCCCTGTCTCTTTCCCTCTGTCTCTCTCTCCTCTTCCCTCCCTCCCTCTCCCTCCTTCCCTCTCTCTCTCCCTGTCTCTTTCCCTCTGTCTCTCTCTCCTCCTCCCTCCCTCCCTCTCCCTCCTTCCCTCTCTCTCTCCCTGTCTCTTTCCCTCTGTCTCTCTCTCTCTCCTCCTCCCTCCCTCTCCCTCCTTCCCTCTCTCTCTCCCTGTCTCTTTCCCTCTGTCTCTCTCTCCTCCTCCCTCCCTCCCTCTCCCTCCTTCCCTCTCTCTCTCCCTGTCTCTTTCCCTCTGTCTCTCTCTCTCTCCTCCTCCCTCCCTCCCTCCCTCCCCTCTCTCTCTCCCTGTCTCTTTCCCTCTCCTGTCTCTTTCCCTCTGTCTCTCTCTCCTCCTCCCTCCCTCCCTCTCCCTCCTTCCCTCTCTCTCTCCCTGTCTCTTTCCCTCTGTCTCTCTCTCTCTCCTCCTCCCTCCCTCTCCCTCCTTCCCTCTCTCTCTCCCTGTCTCTTTCCCTCTGTCTCTCCTCCTCCCTCCCTCTCCCTCCTTCCCTCTCTCTCTCCCTGTCTCTTTCCCTCTGTCTCTCTCTCCTCCTCCCTCCCTCCCTCTCCCTCTCTCCTTCCCGCTCTCTCTCCCTTTCCATCTCCCTCTCTCTCCCTCCCCCTTTCCCTCTCTCTCTCCCCTCTTCTCTCCCCCTTTCCCTCTCTCTTCCTCCCTCCCTCCCTCCCTCTCTCCCCCTTTTCCTCTCCCTCACTCCCTCTTCTATCGTTCCCTTTCTTCCCCCCCTCCCCCTTTCCCTCTCCCTCCCTTCCCCTTCCCTCCCTCCCTCTTTCCCTCTCTCTCTCCCTCTCTCTCCCTCTGCCTGCCTCCCTCTTCCTCCCTCCTTCCCACTCTCTTTCCCTCTCCCTCTCTCCCTCCCTCTCTCTTTCCCTCTCCCCCCTCTCTCCCCTTTCCCTCTCTTCTTCCCTCCCTCCCTCTCTCTCTCTCCCTTTTCCTCTCCCTCACTCCCTCCTCTATCTTTCCCTCTCTCTTCCCCCCCTCTCTCCCCTTCCTTCTCCGTCCCTTTCCCCTTCCCTCCCTCCCTCTTTCCCTCTCTCTCTCCCTCTCTCTCCCTCTGCCTCTCCCTCTCCCTCTCTCCTTCCCCCTCTCTCTCCCTTTCCCTCTCCCTCTCTCCCTCCCTCTCTCTTTCCCTCTCCCCCCTCTCTCCCCTTTCCCTCTCTTCTTCCCTCCCTCCCTCTCTCTCTCTCCCTTTTCCTCTCCCTCACTCCCTCCTCTATCTTTCCCTCTCTCTCCCCCTCTCTCCCCTTCTTCTCTCCCTCTCTCCCTCTCTCTCCCTCTCTCTCCCTCTCTCTCCCTCTGCCTCTCCCTCTCCCTCTCTCCTTCCCCCTCTCTCTCCCTTTCCCTCTCCCTCTCTCCCTCCCTCTCTCTTTCCCTCTCCCCCCTCTCTCCCCTTTCCCTCTCTTCTTCCCTCCCTCCCTCTCTCTCTCTCCCTTTTCCTCTCCCTCACTCCCTCCTCTATCTTTCCCTCTCTCTTCCCCCCTCTCCCTCCCTTTCCCCTCCATCCCTCTTTCCCCCTCTCTCTCCCTCCCTCTCTCTTTCCCTCTCCCTCTCTCTTCCCCTCCCTCTCCTCTCTTTTCCCTCCCTCCCTCCCCCTCCCTCCCTCCCTCTCTCCTCCTTTTCCTCTCTCTCACTCCCTTCTCTCTCTTTCCCCCCCCTCTCTCTCCCTTTCCCCTCCCTCCCTCCCTCCCTCCCTCCCTCTCTTTTTGTGTGTATGTGTTTATGTGTCTTTTACTGCCAAACATAGGAATGCATAAGGGAAGGAATTCCACTTGGTCAACAATCTCACACAATCCAAAGCCTCTAACAGAGTCTTCCGAAAGTCACTCGGTGGTGGGAAGTCATGCTCCCGCTGCCGATGTTGACATTCCACATCTGTTTTATGTTCTTGGATCCTGAAATATTGGAGGGTGACAAACCAGGGTCAAAAACGCAGCAGTTATTTTGGACGGGGAATGAAAAAACCAGATGGATTCCTGTCCAAGATTTGAGAAGCTCGGAGCCAGGATAAACTCCCGTTAACCCTGGACAGAAAATCAGGGCTCACAGTTTACCCAGCAGTTTAAACTACTGTAAGTCCTCGGCTTAACGACCGTTTGATTTAGGGACCTTTCGAAACGACAACGGCTCTGAAAAAAGGGACTTAGGACCGTGTTTCACACTTACGACCATCTCAGCATCCCCGTTTACACGTGATGAAAATTCAGACGTTTGGCACCTGGCTCATATTTATGATGGTTGCGGTGCCCCGGAGTCACGCCCTTTTGCGACCTTCCGACAAAGCGGAAGCCAGATTCCAATTAACGACCGTGTTCCTAACTTAACAATGGTGTTGATTCGCTTAACGACGGTGGCCAGAAAGGTTGTAAAAGGGGGCAAAATTCGCTGAAGAAATGTCTCACTTAGCCACAGAAAAGCTCGGGCTCCATTGTGCTGATAAGTCGAGGAGTTTCCCGTGTTGGATTAAAAGCGGGCAGATCCAGGTCCGAGTGCAGCATCAGGCACGGAGGATTCTGCTGGATTTTGAGCTGGTTCCTTTCTCTCTGTGCCCCAACTCCCTGGGCTATGGTGACATTATAACCTTAGCAAAACTAGGATTATTTTAAATCATAATTTAATTGTCCGATAAATGGTGGAGAGTACTAGGTGGGTCCAGTTGAACAAAGAGAAGAACTAGAGGTGATGTGATAGCAGTCGTCCAGGATTTGAGGGGCATCACAGAGAAGAAGGGGGTCAAATATTTGGTATAGGGTTTCCTGCCTGGGCAGGGGTTGGACTAGAAGACCTCCAAGGTCCCTTCCAACTCTGTCACTCTATTCTGTTCTGTTCTGTTCCATTCCACTCCATTCCGCTCTGCTCCGGTCTGTTCTGTTCTGTTCTGTACTGCTTCGCTCCACTCCGCTCTGCTCCGGTCTTTTCTATTCTGTTCTGTTCTGTTCTGCTCCTTTCTGCTCCGCTCCGCTCCGCTCCGGTCTATTTTATTCTGTTCTGTTCTGTTCTGTACTGCTCCGCTCCACTCCGCTCTGCTCCGGTCTTTTCTATTCTGTTCTGTTCTGTTCTGCTCCTTTCTGCTCCGCTCCGCTCCGCTCCGGTCTATTTTATTCTGTTCTGTTCTGTACTGCTCTGCTCCATTCCGCTCTGCTCCGGTCTTTTCTATTCTGTTCTGTTCTGTTCCATTCCACTCCATTCCGCTCCGCTCCGCTCCGGTCTATTCTATTCTGTTCTGTTCTGCTCCACTCTGCTCCTGTCTATTCTATTCTGCTCTGTTCTGTTCTGTTCTGTTCTGTTCTATTCTATTCTATTCCACTCCACTCCACTCCATTCCATTCCATTCCATTCTATTCTATTCTATTCTATTCTATTCTCCAAAGCACCTGAAGGTAGGAAACGAAGCAATGGATGAAAACCTATGAACGAGAAACTCAATGTAGACCAGTGGTTCTCAACCTTTTTAATGCTACGACCCCCAACCAGTCGTAAGTCGAGGACTACTCAACCGGTCGTAAGTTGAGGACTACTCAACTGGTGCAGCTTTTGGGGCTTTTGGCGGGCTCAGCAGGGCAGAGACAGCCTGGACAATTCCTATTGGCTTTTGAAAGCCAATAGAATTAGACTCTATTCAAGAGAGTCTATTCTATTGGCTTTCGAAAGCCAATAGAGTAAAAGGGAGTAGCACAGCTAAGGAAAAGGGGGAAAAATGGCGGACTGCATTGTTTGGCGACCCCTGTGAAATGGTCGTTCGACCCCAAATGGGGTCCCGACCCACAGGTTGAGAACCACTGATGTAGATCTAAGGAGAAATTTCGTGACAATGAGAACAATTAATCAGTGGAACAACTTGCCTCGCTGGAGGTTGTCAAGAAGAGACGGGACAACACTTTGTCTGAAATGGTCTAACTCAGGGCTTTTCAATCTTTTCACCCATTGTACCACTTTTAGGATATGGCAATATCCGAGCACCACCAGTTGCCTAGCAAGGTGTCAAAAACCGGATGACCAAAAAAAAAAAACAAAAAAAAAAAACAGCCGAGCAAGACACCTGCCTGCCCTCCCGGCAGAGCTCTTCCTCCTGTCCGAGGTTTTCATTGTTGTGAGCATTTCTGTTGAGGATTGGCAACAGGGGTGGGGTGGGGGGATGTTTGGTTTTTATTCCCCCCGTCTGCTGGGTGGTTGCAGCAGGTTTTGGTCACTTCATATGACCCTGGGACACTGTGACCGTCATAAATATGAATCAGTTGCCAAGCATCTGAATCTAAATCACAAGACCCTGGAGATGCTGCAACATTCCAGCTGATCGGTGCTTTTTCTGGGCTCAGTAGAAGCCCCAAGATCAGCGCAGTGCTCCAGCTGGAGCCTGGCACTGATCCTGGCGCTTCCACTGAGCCCTGACAGCCCTGCAGCTCCAGCTGTCTCTCGCTCAGGCTTGTGCGGTGCTGCCACCGGTTCAGCTCATTCCCCTCCCCTGCTACCACTTTTCTAGGATGGTCGCGTACCACCTGCCAGGTGCCAATGTACCACAGGTGGTACCCGTACCACTGGTTGAAAAGCCCTGGACTAGGGTCTCCTGCCTGAGCAGGGGGCTGGACTAGAAGACCTCCAAAGTCCCTTCCAACTCTGTTATCCTGTGTTTTGTAAAAGTTCAGAAGAGAAGGACTAGGGGTGACATGATAGCAGTCTTCCAATATTTGAGGAGCTGTCACAAACAATAGGCAGTCGACTTATTCTCCAAAACACCTGAAGGCAGGACAAGAAATAGTGGGTGGAACACCTTTAAAGAGAGAAGCAACCTAGAACTAAGGAGAAACTTCCTGACAGTGAGAACCATTAAGCAGTGGACCAACCTGCCTCGAGAAGTTGCTCCATCACCAAAGGTTTTCAAGAAGAGACTGGACAGCCATTTGTCCAGAATAGTATAGGGTCTCCTGCTACAGCAGGCGTGTTGGACTATCTCCGGGGTCCTTCCCAAGCCTTCCATGTTCCGAGACTGAGCTGAATGTTCATCTGAGGAAAAATGCTTTGGCGTAAAGCAGGGGTCTTCAAACCTGGCCCTTTTATGACTTGTGGACTTCAACTCCCAGAATTCCTCACCCAGGCACGCTGCTCTAGGTCAGGGGTAGGCAACCTTGGCTCTTTTATGACTCGTAAACTTCAACTCCCAGAATTCCTGAGCCAGCCATGCTGAGGGGAAAGGGAGAGGTTTCCAAGCTGAGCCATGCTGGCTCAGGAATTCTGGGAGTTGAAGTCCACGAGTCATAAAGTGGCCTAGACCTAGTCCAGAGGTAGGCAACCTTGGCTCTTTTATGACTCGTAAACTTCAACTTCCAGAATTCCTGAGCCAGCATGGGGAACCATGGCCCCTTTATGACTTCTGGACTTCAACTCCCAGAATTCCTGAGCCAGCCATGCTGAGGGGAAAAGGAGAGGTTTCCAAGCTGAGCCATGCTGGCTCAGGAATTCTAGGAGATGAAGTCCACGAGTCATAAAAAAGCCAAGGTTGTCTACCCCCGCTCTAGGGCAAGGGTTCTCCAAAATTTAGCAACTTTTAAGACTGGTGGACTTCAAGAACCTACAATTCCAAAACCGAAGACTGGTGGACTTCAACTCCCAGAATTCATGGCTGGCTGAGGAATTCTGGGTGTTAAAGTCCACAAGTTTTAAGCTGCCAAGTTTGGAGAGCCCTTTATTTAGAGATGGGAGGACTGGGGGAAAAATGGCAAAATTGTTGTTTTTTTCTGATTTTTTCCCCCAAACTGTTTTTGGACAGACACGCTGTTGGCTGAGGGATTCTGGGAGTTGAAGTCCACAAGTCATCAAAGGGCCATGTTTGAAGACCCCCTGGCGTAAACGCAGCCAATCTTCAGGAGAAGGAGCAAGCAATCCTACAAGGCTAGGAACTAACACTTCAAGACTAATCATGATCAGCAGCACTTGGGCAGAATTTCCAGGAGACAGGAATAAATTGCCTGCTGCTGAAGAGCTGTTTCCTTGTTCCAGATGTCCCCCTTTAAGAACAGATGGACCCAAATTTCCCAAGCACAGAGAACCCAAAACGCCTTGAATACTGCTTAAGAAGTAGAATTGATGAACGCTTATGAAGGGCACTGTGAATATTCAAAAGGTAACCTTTATGAGTAAACAGAGCTGCCCGACGACTTGACGGAGACAGATCATCCAAGCTTCAGGAACCCACGAGGGACACGAGCAAAGGGAGCTATGATTCAGATCTTTCAGGTCTAACTCGTCTTTTCATCACGAAGCTCTCGCTGGCTAACTTGCAATAGAGTTGGAAGGTCTTGGAGGTCTTCTAGTCTCGTGGTGGCGAACCTATGGCACGCGTGCCACAGGCGGCACGCGGCGCCGTCTCCGGTGGCACGTGAGCCATTGCTGGGCCGAGCTGCTCCCTCTTCCTCTCTGCGCATGCGTAGTCTGGGAATAGGCGAGAGGCTATAAAACAGTGTTTCTCAACCTTGATCAATTTTAAGGCACGTGGACTTCCACTCCCAGAATTCCACAGCCAGCATAGTCGTCGTCATTGCCCCCCCTCCTCCTCCTTTCCACAAACCCTTCTCCCTTCTAGCACTGATGATGTTACCTAGATGGGTCATGAAAGGTCTGCAAGAAAACCACCAAGCTCAGAGAGCACCGAGGACCCACAGTCCTCCTCCTCCTCCTCCTCCTCCTCCTCCTCCTCCTCCTCCTCCTCACAAACCCACATTTAACATTTGATTTATTCATTTAACCTGCACGGTTGATAGCAGAGAGAGCTGTCCGGCAACAAGGAGAAAGCCATGAAGGGAATGCAATGCTCTTTTGGATTAGTTTGTCTCCAATGAAGGAGGACTGGAAACCATATTCATATTAAGCAATGAAAAAGCAATATATAAGGAACGGTTGCTAGAATTGGGTATGTCTAGTTTCACGAAGAGAAGGACGATGGGGACAGGATAGCAGTCTTCCAGTATCTCAGGGGCTGCCCCAAAGAAGAGGGAATCAAGCTATTTTCCAAAGTGCCTGAAGGCAGGACAAGAAGCAACGGGTGGAAACAAATCAAGGAGAG